>NW_027597581.1:0-74118 GCF_964194155.1 Cetorhinus maximus
AAAAACG
Source organism: Cetorhinus maximus (assembly GCF_964194155.1). Taxonomy (NCBI): domain Eukaryota; kingdom Metazoa; phylum Chordata; class Chondrichthyes; order Lamniformes; family Cetorhinidae; genus Cetorhinus; species Cetorhinus maximus. Next base: position 8 of record NW_027597581.1, read on the forward strand.
TCAACAAATTCAACATAGAACCTCAATATTGAAAATCACCAACAAATTCGACAACAACCTCAACATTGAAAAAAACCAATAAATTCAACAACAATCTCAACTTTCAAAAATGCAAAGAAGTTCAAAAAATAACATTGATAACACGAAAAATCCAACAACAACCTCAATATTGAAAATCACCTACAAATTCAACAACAACCTCAACATTGAAAGACAGCAACAAATTCAACAACAACCTCAATATTGAAAATCACCACAAATTCAACAATAACCTTCAGCATTGAAAAACATGAACAAATTGAACAAACCTCAACATTGAAAAGTACAAAAAAATTCAACAACAACCTCAACATTGAAAAATACAAAAAAGTTCAAAAAATAACATTGATAATACCATCAAATTCAACAACAACCTCAATATTAACAATCACCAACAAATTCAACAACAACCTCAACATTGAAAAACACCAACAAACTCAACAACAACCTCAACTTTTAAAAGAAGTGAAAAAGGTCTATAAAAACATTGATAACACCAAGAAATTCAACAACAGCCTCAACATTGAAAGACGCCAACAAATTCAATAACAACCTCAATATTGAAAGACACCAACAAATTCAACAACAACCTCAACATTGAAAATCACCAACAAATTCAAACAACATCAATATTGAAAATCAGCAGTTGCTGATTTTCAAATATTGATGTTGTTTGAATTTGTTGGTGATTTTCAATGTTGAGGTTGTTGTTGAATTTGTTGGTGTCTTTCAATATTGAGGTTGTTATTGAATTTGTTGGCGTCTTTCAATGTTGAGGCTGTTGTTGAATTTCTTGTGTTATCAATGTTTTTATTAAACTTTTTCACTTCTTTTAAAAGTTGAGGTTGTTGTTGAGTTTGTTGGTGTTTTTCAATGTTGAGGTTGTTGTTGAATTTGTTGGTGATTGTTAATATTGAGGTTGTTGTTGAATTTGATGGTATTATCAATGTTATTTTTTGAACTTTTTGTATTTTTCAATGTTGAGGTTGTTGTTGAATTTTTTTGTACTTTTCAATGTTGAGGTTGTTCAATTTGTTCATGTTTTTCAATGCTGAAGTTATTGTTGAATTTGTTGGTGATTTTCAATATTGAGGTTGTTGTTGAATTTGTTGCTGTCTTTCAATGTTGAGGTTGTTGTTGAATTTGTAGGTGATTTTCAATATTGAGGTTGTTGTTGGATTTTTCGTGTTATCAATGTTATTTTTTGAACTTCTTTGCATTTTTGAAAGTTGAGATTGTTGTTGAATTTATTGGTTTTTTTCAATGTTGAGGTTGTTGTCGAATTTGTTGGTGATTTTCAATATTGAGGTTCTTGTTGAATTTGTTGACGTTTTTCAAGGTTGTGGTTCCTGTTGCATTTGCTGGTGATTTTCAATATTGCTGTTGTTGAATTTGTTGGTGAATTTCAATGTTGAGGTTGTTGTTGAATTTGTTGTGTTTTTCAATTTTGAGGTTGTTGTTGAATTTGTTGGTGTTTTTCAAGGTTGAGCTTGTTGTTGAAATTGTTGGTGATTTTCAATATTGCGGTTGTTGTTGAATTTGTTTGCGTTTTTCAATGTTGTGATGGTTGTTGAATTTGTTGGTGTTTTTCAATGTTGAGCGAGGATGATGTTGAATTTGATGGTGATTTTCAATATTGAGGTTGTTGTTGAATTTTTTGCAGTTTTTCAATGTTGAGATTGTTGATGAATTTGTGGCTGATTTTCAAAGTTGAGGTCGTTGTTCTACTTGTTGGTGTCTTTCAATATTGAGGTTGATATTGAATTTGTTGTTGTATTTCAATGTTGAGGTTGTTGTTTAATTTGTTGGTGATTATTAATATTGAGGTTGTTGTTGAATTTGATGTTATTATCAATGTTATTTTTTGAACTTTTTTGTATTTTTCAATGTTGAGGTTGTTGTTGAATTAGTTGGTACTTTTCAATGTTGAGGTTGTTGTTGATTTTGTTGGTGATTATTAATATTGAGTTTGTTGTTGAATTTGATGGTATTATCAATGTTATTTTTTGAACTTTTTTGTATTTTTCAATGTTGAGGTTGTTGTTGAATTAGTTGGTACTTTTCAATGTTGAGGTTGTTGAATTTGTTGGTGTTTTTCAATGCTGAAGTTGTTGTTGAATTTGTTGGTGATTTTCAATATTGAGGTTGTTGTTGAATATGTTGGTATTATCAATGTGATTTTTTGAACTTTTTTTATATTTTTCAATGTTGAGGTTGTTGTTGAATTTGATGCTGTTTTTCAATGTTGAGGATGTTGTTGAATTTGTAGGTGATTTTCAAAATTGAGGTTGTTTTGAATTCTTGGAGTTATCAATGTTATTTTTCGAACATTTTTGTATTTTTGAAAGTTGAGATTGTTGTTGAATTTGTTGGTTTTTTTCAATGTTGAGGTTGTTGTTGAATTTGTTGGTGTTTTTCAATGTTGAGGTTGATGTTGAATTTGTTGGTGATTTTCAATATTGAGGTTGTTTTTGAATTTGTTGGCGTTTTTCAATGTTATGGTTTCTGTTGAATTTGTTGGTGATTTTCAATATTGATGTTGTTGAATTTGTTGATGATTTTCAATGTTGAGGTTGTTGTTGAAATTTTAAGTTTTTTTCAATGTTGAGGTTGTTGTTGAATTTGTTGGTGTTTTTCAATGTTGAGGTTGATGTGTAATTTGTTGTTGATTTTCAATATTGATGTTGTTGTTCAATTTGATTGCGTTTTTCAATGTTGAGATTGTTGTTGAATTTGTTGCTGATTTTCAATGTTGAGGTCGTTGTTGAACTTGTTGGTGTCTTTCAATATTGAGGTTGTTGTTGAATTTGTTGGTGTTTTTCAATGTTGAGGTTGTTGTTGAATTTGTTGGTATTATCAATGTTATTTTTTAAACTTTTTTGTATTTTTCAATGTTGAGGTTGTTGTTGAATTTGTTGGTACTTTTCAATGTTGAGGTTGTTGAATTTTTTGGTGTTTTTCAATGTTGAGTTTGTTGAATTTCTTGGTGTTTTTCAATGTTGAGGTTGTTGTTGAATTTGTTGGTGATTTTCAATCTTGAGTTTGTTGTTGAATTTGTTGGTGTAATCAATGTTATCTTTTGAAATTTTTTGTCGTTTTCAATTTTGAGTTTGTTGTTGAATTTGTAGGTGTTCTCAATGATTTTTTTGAAAATTTTCTCTTTTAAACTTGAGGTTGTTGTTCAAATTGTTGGTGTTTTTCAATGTTGAGGTTGTTGTTAAATTTGTTTGCATTTTTCAATGTTGAGGTTGTTGTAGAATTTGTTGGTGATTTTCAATATTGATTTTGTTGTTGAATTTTTTGGTGTTATCAATGTTTTATTTAAACTTGTTTTTACTTTTAAAAGTTGAGGTTGTTGAATTTGTTGGTGTTTTACAATGTTGAGTTTGTTGTTGAATTTGTTGGTGTTTTTCAATGTTGAGGTTGTTGTTGAATTTGTTGTTGATTTTCAATGTTGAGTTTGATGTTGAATTCTTTGGTGTTATGAATGTTATTTTTTGAACTTTTTGTATTATTCAATGTTGAGGTTGTTGTTGAATTTGTTGGTGTTGTTCAATGCTGATGTTGTTTTTGAAATTTTAAGTATTTTTCAATGCTGAGCTTGTTGTTGAATTTGTTGGTGTTTTTCACCGTTGAGGTTGATGTTGAATTTGTTGGTGATTTTCAATATTGAGGTTTTTTTTGAATTTGTTGCTGATTTTCACTGTTGAGGTCGTTGTTGAACTTGTTGGTGTCATTCAATATTGAGTTTGTTGTTGAATTTGTTGGTGTTTTTCAATGTTGAGGTTGCTGTTGATTTTGTTGGTGATTTTCAATATTAAGGTTGTTGTTGAATTTGTTGGTACTATCAATTTTATTTTTTGAATTTTTTTGTATTTTTTAATGTTGAGGTTGTTGTTGAATTAGTTAGTACTTTTCAATGTTGATGTTGTTGAATTTTTGGTGTTTTTCAATGTTGAGGTTGCTGTTCAATTTGTTGGTGATTTTCAATATTGAGTTTGTTGTTGAATTTGTAGGTGTTATCAATGTTATCTTTTGAAATTTTTTGTCGTTTTCAATTTTGAGGTTGTTGTTAAATTTGTTGGCGTTAGTCAAGGTTGAATTTGTTGTTGAATTTGTTGGTGTTATCAATGTTTTTTAGAAAATTTTCTCTTTTAAAACTTGAGGTTGTTGCTCTATTTGTTGGTGTTTTTCAATGTTGAGGTTGTTGTTAAATTAGTTTGCGTTATTCAATGTAGAGGTTGTTGTTGAATTTGTTTTCGTTTTTCAATATTGAGGTGGTTGTTGAAATTGTTGGTACAATCAATGTTCTTTTCTCAACTTTTTTGTATTTTTCAATGTTGATGTTGTTGTTGAATTTGTTAGTACTTTTCAATGTGAGGTTGTTGAATTTGTTGGCGTTTTTCAATGTTGAGGTTGTTGAATTTGTTGGTGATTTTCAATATTGAGTTTGTTGTTGAATTTGTAGGTGTTATCAATGTTATCTTTTGAAATTTTTTGTCGTTATCAATTTTGAGGTTGTTCTTAAATTTGTTGGCGTTAGTCAAGGTTGAGGTTGTTATTGAATTTGTTGGTGTTATCAATGTTTTTTAGAAAATTTTATCTTTTAAAACTTGAGGTTGTTGTTCAATTTGTTGGTGTTTTTCAATGTTGAGGTTGTTGTGATATTTGTTTGCGCTACTCAATGTTGAGGTTGTTGTTGAATTTGTTATCGTTTTTCAATGTTGAGGTTGTTGTAGAATTTGTTGGTTATTTTTATGATTGAGTTTGTTGTTTAATTTGATGGTGTTATCAATGTTTTTTTTAAACTTTTTTGTACTTTTAAAAGTTGAGGTTGTTGTTGAATTTCTTGGTGTTTTTCAATGTTGATGTTGTTGTAGAATTTGTTGGTGATTTTCAAGATTGAGTTTGTTGTTGAATTCGTAGGTGTTATCAATGCTATTTTTTGAACTTTTTGTATTTTTCAATGTTGAGGTTGTTGTTGAATTTGTTGGTGTTATCAATGTTATTTTTTGAACTTTTTTGCATTATTTAATGTTGAGGTTGTTGTTTAATTTGTTGTTGTTATCCATGTTTTTTTTTAAATTTTTCACTTCTTTTAAAAGTTGAGTTTGCTGTTGAATTTGTTGGTGTTTTTCAATGTTGCGGTTGTTGTTGAATTTGTTGGTGATTTTCAATATTGTGGTTCATGTTGAATTTTTGATGTTTTTCAATGTTGAGGTTGTTGTTGAATTTGTTGATGATTTTCAATATTGAAGTTGTTGAATTGGTTGGTCATTTTAAATGTTGAGTTTGTTGTTGAATTTGTTGGTGTCTTTCAATATTGAGGTTTGTTGTTGAATATGTTGGTGTTTTTCAATGCTGAGGTTGTTGAATTTGTTGGTGTTTTTCATTGGTGAGGTTGTTGTTGAATTTGTTTCTGTTTTTCAATGTTGAGGTTGTTGTTGAATTTGTTGGTGTTATCAATGTTATTATTTGAACTTTTTTGTATTTTTCAATATTGAGGTTGCTGTTGAATTTGTCGCTGATTTACAATATTTATGTTGTTTGAATTTGTTGGTGATTTTCAATGTTGAGGTTGTTGTTGAATTTGTTGGTGTCTTTCAATATTGAGGTTGTTATTGAATTTGTTGGCGTCTTTCAATGTTGAGGCTGTTGTTGAAATTGTTAGTTTATTTCAATGTTGAGGTTTTTTTTGAATTTGTTGGTGTTTTTCAATGTGGAGGTTGATGTTGAATTTTTAGGTGATTTTCAATGTTGAGGTCGTTGTTGAACTTGTTGGTGTCTTTCAATATTAGGGTTGTTGTTGAATTCGGTGGTGTTTTTCAATTTTGAGGTTGTTGTTGAATTTGTTGGTGATTTTCAATATTGAGGTTGTTGTTGAATTTGTTGGTATTATCAATGTTATCTTTTGAACTTTTTTGTATTTTTCAATGTTGAGGTTGTTGTTGAATTTGTTGGTATTTTTCAATGTTGAGGTTGTTGCATTTGTTGGTGTTTTTCAATGTTGAGGTTGTTTAATTTGTTGGTGTTTTTCAATGTTGAGGTTGTTGTTGAATTTGTTGGTTATTTTCAATGTTGAGGTTTTTGTTGAATTTGTTGGTGTTATCAATGTTATTTTTTGAACTTTTTTGTATTTTTCAATGTTGAGGCTGTTTTTGAATTTGTCGCTGATTTACAATATTTAGGTTGTTGAATTTGTTGGTGATTTTTAATGTTGAGGTTGTTGTTTAATTTGTTGGTGTCTTTCAATATTGAGGTGGTTATTGAATTTGTTGGTGTCTTTCAATGTTGAGGTTGTTGTTGAATTTCTTGGTGTTATCAATGTTTTTATTGAACTTTTTTTGTTCTTTATAAAGTTGAGGTTGTTGTTGAATTTGTTGGTGTTTTTCAATGTTTAGGTTGTTGTTGAATTTGTTGGTGATTTTCAATATTGAGTTTGTTGTTGAATTTGTAGGTGTTATCAATGTTATCTTTTGAAATTTTTTGTCGTCATCAATTTTGAGGTTGTTGTTAAATTTGTTGGCGTTAGTCAAGGTTGAGGTTGTTGTTGAATTTGTTGGTGTTATCAATGTTTTTTATAAAATTTTCTCTTCTTTTATAACTTGAGGTTGTTGTTCAATTTGTTGGTGTTTTTCAATGTTGAGGTTGTTGTTAAATTTGTTTGCGTTATTCAATGTTGAGGGTGTTGTTGAATTTGTTTTCGTTTTTCAATGTTGAGGTTGTTGCAGAATTTGTTGGTGATTTTCAAGATTGAGTTTGTTGTTTAATTTGTTGGTGTTATCAATGTTTTTTTTAAACATTTTTGTACTTTTAAAAGTTGAGGTTGTTGTTGAATTTGTTGGTGTTTTTCAATGTTGAGGTTGTTGTAGAATCTGTTGGTGATTTTCAAGATTGAGTTTGTTGTTGAACTCGTAGGTGTTATCAATGCTATTTTTTGAACTTTTTGTATTTTTCAATGTTGAGGTTGTTGTTGAATTTGTTGGTGTTATCAATGTTATTTTTTGAACTTTTTTGTATTATTTAATCTTGAGGTTGTTGTTTAATTTGTTGTTGTTATCCATGATTTTTTTGAACTTTTTCTCTTCTTTTAAAAGTTGAGGTTGCTGTTGAATTTGTTGGTATTTATCAATGTTGCTGTTGTTGAATTTTTTGGTGTTTTTCATTGTTGAGGTTGTTGTTGAATTTGTTGGTGTTTTTCAATGTTGCGGTTGTTGTTCAATTTGTTGTTGATTGTCAATATTGTGGTTCATGTTGAATTTTTGATGTTTTTAAATGTTGAGGTTGTTGTTGAATTTGTTGTTGTCTTTGAATATTGACGTTTGTTGTTGAATATGTTGGTGTTTTTCAATGCTGAGGTTGTTGAATTTGTTGGTGTTTTTCATTGTTGAGGTTGCTGTTTGAATTTGTTGGTGTTATCAATGTTATTATTTGAACTTTTTTGTATTTTTCAATAGTGAGGTTGTTGTTGAATTTGTTGCTGATTTTCAATATTGATGTTGTTTGAATTTGTTGGTGATTTTCAAGCTGAGGTTGTTGTTGAATTTGTTGGTGTCTTTCAATATTGAGGTTGTTATTGAATTTGTTGGCGTCTTTCAATGTTGAGGCTGTTGTTGAATTTCTTGGTGTTATCAATGTTTTCATGTAACTTTTTTCTTCTTTTAAAAGATGAGGTTGTTGTTGAATTTGTTGATGTTTTTCAATGTTGAGGTGGTGTTGAAATTGTTAGTTTATTTCAATGTTGAGGTTGTTTTTGAATTTGTTGGTGTTTTTCAATGTGGAGGTTGATGTTGAATTTGTTGGTGATTTTCAATATCGAGGTTGTTGTTGAATTTGTTGGCGTTTTTCAATGTTGAGGCTGTTGTTGAATTTCTTGGTGTTAACAATGTTTTTATATAACTTTTTCTCTTCTTTTAAAAGTTGAGGTTGTTGTTGAATTTGTTGGCGTTTTTCCATGTTGAGGTTGTTGTTGAATTTGTTGCTGATTTTCAATGTTGAGGTCGTTGTTGAACTCGTTGGTGTCTTTCAATATTGGGGTTGTTGTTGAATTTGTGGTGTTTTTCAATTTTGAGGTTGTTGTTGAATTTGTTGGTGATTTTCAATATTGAGGTTGTTGTTGAATTTGTTGGTATTATCAATGTTATCTTTTGAACTTTTTTATATTTTTCAATGTTGAGGTTGTTGTTGAATTTGTTGGTATTTTTCAATGTTGAGGTTGTTGAATTTGTTGGTGTTTTTCAATGTTGAGGTTGTTGAATTTGTTGGTGTTTTTCAATGTCGAGATTGTTGAATATGTTGGTGTTTTTCAATGCTGAGATTGTTGAATTTTTGGTGTTTTTCATTGTTCAGGTTGTTGTTGAATTTGTTTCTGTTTTTCAATGTTGAGGATGTTGTTGAATTTGTTGGTGTTATCAATTTTATTATTTGAACTTTTTTGTATTTTTCAAAGTTGATGCTGTTGTTGAATTTGTTGCTGATTTTCAATATTGATGTTGTTTGAATTTGTTGGTGATTTTCAATGTTGAGGTTGTTGTTGAATTTGTTGGTGTCTTTCAATATTGAGGTTGTTATTGAATTTGTTGGCGTTTTTCAATGTTGAGGCTGTTGTTGAATTTCTTGGTGTTATCAATGTATTTATATAACTTTTTCTCTTCTTTTAAAAGTTGCGGTTGTTGTTGAATTTGTTGGTGTTTTTCAATGTTGAGCTTGTTGTTGAAATTGTTAGTTTATTTCAATGTTGAGGTTGTTTTTGAATTTGTTGGTGTTTTTCAATGTGGAGGTTGATGTTGAATTTGTTGGTGATTTTCAATATCGTGGTTGTTGTTGAATTTGTTGGCGTTTTTCCATGTTGAGATTGTTGTTGAATTTGTTGCTGATTTTCAATGTTGAGGTCGTTGTTGAACTTGTTGGAGTCTTTCAATATTGGGGTTGTTGTTGAATTCGTTGGTGATTTTCAATTTTGTGGTTGTTGTTGAATTTGTTGGTGATTTTCAATATTGAGGTTGTTATTGAATTTGTTGTTATTATCAATGTTATCCTTTGAACTTTTGTATATTTTTCAATGTAGAGGTTGTTGTTGAATTTGTTGGTGTTTTTCAATGTTGAGGTTGTTGAATTTGTTGGTGTTTTTCAATATTGAGGTGGTTATTGAATTTGTTGGCGTCTTTCAATGTTGAGTTTGTTGTTGAATTTCTTGGTGTTATCAATGTTTTTATTGAACTTTTTCTCTTCTTTATAACGTTGAGGTTGTTGAATTTGTTGGTGTTTTTCAATGTTGAGGTTGTTGTTGAATTTGTTGGTGATTTTCAATATTGAGTTTGTTGCTGAATTTGTAGGTGTTATCAATGTTATCTTTTGAAATTTTTTGCCGTTATCAATTTTGAGGTTGTTGTTAAATTTGTTGGTGTTAGTCAAGGGTGAGGTTGTTGTTGAATTTGTTGGTGTTTTTCAATGTTGAGGTTGTTGTTAAATTTGTTTGCGTTATTCAATGTTGAGGTTGTTGTTGAATTTGTTGGTGTTTTTCAATGTTGAGGTTGTTGTAGAATTTGTTGGTGATTTTCAATGTTGAGGTTGTTGTTGAATTTGTTTGTGTTATCAATGTTATTTTTTGAACTTTTTTGTATTATTTAATGTTGAGGTTGTTGTTTAATTTGTTTTTATCCATGATTTTTTTGAACTTTTTCTCTTCTTTTAAAAGTTGAGGTTGCTGTTGAATTTGTTGGTATTTATCAATGTTGCTGTTGTTGAATTTTTTGGTGTTTTTCATTGTTGAGGTTGTTGTTGAATTTGTTGCCGTTTTTCATTGTTGAGGTTGTTGTTGAATTTGTTGGTGTTTTTCAATGTTGCGGTTGTTGTTGAATTTGTTGGTGATTTTCAATATTGTGGTTCATGTTGAATTTTTGATGTTTTTCAATGCTGAGGTTGTTGAATTTGTTGGTGTTTTTCATTGTTGAGGTTGTTGTTGAATTTGTTGGTGTTAAAAAATGTTATTATTTGAACTATTTTGTATTTTTCAATATTGAGGTTGTTGTTGAATTTGTTGCTGATTTTCAAAATTGTGGTTCATGTTGAATTTTTGATGTTTTTCAATGTTGAATTTGTTGTTGCATTTGTTTTTGATTTTCAATATTGAAGTTGTTGAATTGTTTGGTTATATTAAATGTTGCTGTTGTTGTTGAATTTGTTTGTGTCTTTCAATATTGAGGTTTGTTGTTGAATATGTTGGTGTTTTTCAATGCTGAGGTTGTTGAATTTGTTGGTGTCTTTCAAAATTGAGGTTGTGGTTGAATTTGTTGGTGTTATGAATGGTTTTTTTCTTAATTTTTTGTGTTTTTCAAAGTGGAGGTTGCTGCTGAATTTGTTGGTGATATTCAGTGTTGAGGTTGTCGAATTTGATGGTGATTTTCAATATTGAGGTTGTTGTTGAATTTGTTGGTGTTTTTCAATGTTGCGGTTGTTGTTGAATTTGTTGGTGATTTTCATACTTGAGGTTGTTGTTGAATTTGTTGGTGTTATCAATGTTATTTTTTGAACTTTTTTGTATTTTTCAATGTTGAGGTTGTTGTTGAATTTGTTGGTATTTTTCAATGTTGCGGTTGTTGTTGCATTTTTTGGTGTTTTTCATTGTTGAGGTTATTGTTGAATTTGTTATTTTTATTAAATGTTGCAGTTGTTGTTGAATTTTTTTGGTGTTTTTCATTGTTGATATTGTTGTTGAATTTGTTATTGTTTTTCATTGTTGAGGTTGTTGTTGAATTTGTTGTCGTTTTTCATTGTTGAGGTTGTTGTTGAATTTGTTGGTGATTTTAAATGTTGAGGTTGTTATTGAATTTGTTGGTGTTATCAATGTTTTTTGTTGAACTTGTTTGTATTTTTAAAAGTTGAGGTTGTTGCTGAATTTTTTATTGTTTTTCAGTGTTGATGTATTTGTTGAATTTGTTCGTCATTTTCAGTGTTGAGCTTGTTGAATTTGTTGGTGATTTTAATTGTTGAGGTTGTTATTGAATTTGTTGCTGTTATCAAAGTTATTTTTTGAACTTTTTTGTATTATTCAATTTTGAATTGTTGAATTTTTTGGTGTTTTTCATTGTTGAGGTTGTTTTTGAATTTGTTGGTGTTTTCCAATGTTGCGGTTGTTGTTGAATTTGTTGGTTTTTTTCAATGTTGAGGTTGTTGTTGAATTTGTTGATGTTTTCATTGTTGAGGTTGTTGTTGAATTTGCTGGTGTTATCAATGTTTTTTGTTGAACTTGTTTGTATTTTTAAAAGTTGTGGTTCTGGTTGAATTTGTTTGTATTTTTCAAAATTGAGGTCGTGAAATTTGTTGGTGATTTTCAAGATTGACGTTGCTGTTCAATTTGTTGGTGTCATCAATGGTTTTTTTTAACTTTTTTGTGTTTTTCAAAGTTGAGGTTTTTGCATAATTTATTGGTGTTATCAATGTTTATTTTGCAGAACTTTTTTCTACTTTTAAAAGTTGAGGATGATTTTGAATTTGCTGGTGTTTTTCATTGTTGAGGTTGTTGTTGAATTTGTTCGTGATATTCAATGTTGAGGTTGTTGGTGAATTTGCTGGTGATTTTCAACATTGAGTTTGTTGTTGAATTTGTTGGTGTTATCAATGTTTATTTTTTGAACTTGTTTGTATTTTTAAAAGTTGAGGTTGTTGTTGAATTTGTTGGTGTTTTTCAAAGTTGACGTCGTTGAATTTGTTGGAAATTTTCAATATTGAGGTTGTTGCTGAATTTGTTGGTGATATTCAATATTTAGGTTGTTGAATTTGTTGGTGATTTTCAATATTGAGGTTGTTGTTAAATTTGTTGGCGTTTTTTAATGTTGAGGTTGTTGTTGAATTTATTGGTGTTTTTCATTGTTGAGCTTGATGTTGAATTTGTTGGTGTTTTTAAATGTTGAGTTTGTTGTTGAATTTATTGGTGTTTTTCAATGTTGTGTTTGTTGTTGAATTTATTGGTGTTTTTCAATATTGAGGTTGTTGCTGAATTTGTTGGCGATATTCAGTGTTGAGCTTGTTTAACTTGTTGATAATTTTCAATATTGAGGTTGTTGTTGTATTTGTTAGTGTTATAAGTATTCCTTTTTGAACTTTTTTGTACTTTTAAAAGATGAAGTTGTTATTGAATTTGTTGGTGTTTTTCAATGTTGTGGTTGTTGTTGAATTTGTTGATGATTTTCAATATTGAGGTTGTTGTTGAATTTGTTGGCGTTTTTTAATGTTGAGGTTGTTGTTGAATTTATTGGTGTTTTTCATTGTTGAGCTTGATGTTGAATTTGTTGGTGTTTTTAAATGTTGAGTTTGTTGTTGAATTTATTGGTGTTTTTCAATGTTGTGTTTGTTGTTGAATTTATTGGTGTTTTTCAATATTGAGGTTGTTGCTGAATTTGTTGGCGATATTCAGTGTTGAGCTTGTTTAACTTGTTGATAATTTTCAATATTGAGGTTGTTGTTGTATTTGTTAGTGTTATAAGTATTCCTTTTTGAACTTTTTTGTACTTTTAAAAGATGAAGTTGTTATTGAATTTGTTGGTGTTTTTCAATGTTGTGGTTGTTGTTGAATTTGTTGATGATTTTCAATATTGAGGTTGTTGTTGAATTCGTTGGCGTTTTTCAATGTTGATGTTGTTGTTGAATTCGTTGGTGATTTTCAATAATGAGGTTGTTGTTCAATTTATTGGTGTTATCAATGTTTTTCTTTAACTTTTTGGTATTTTTAAATGTTGAGGTTGTTGTTGAATTTGTTGGTGATTTTCAGTGTTGAGGTTACTGAATTTGTACGTGATTTAAAATGTTGAGATTGTTGTTGAATTGGATAGTGTCATCAATGTTTATTTAGTTGAACATTTTTGTACTTGTAAAAGTTGAGGTTATTGTTGAATTTGTGGGTGTTTTTCAAGGTTGAGGTTGTAGTTGAATTTGTTGGTGTTTTTTAATGTTGATGTTGTTGAATTTGTTGGTGATTTTCAGTGTTGAGGTTACTGAATTTATAGGGGATTTTAAATGTTGAGATTGTTGATGAATTGGATAGTGTCATCAATGTTTATTAAGTTGAACTTGTTTGTAGTTTTAAAAGTTGTGGTTATTGTTAAATTTATTGGTGTTATCAATGTTTATTTTGTTTAACATTTTTGTACATTTAAAAGTTGAGGTTGATTTTGAATTTGTTGGTGTTTTTCAATGTTGAGGTTGATGTTGAATTTGTTGGTGTTTTTCAATATTGAGGTTGTTGTTGAATTTGTTGGTGTTTTTCAATGTTGGGGTTGTTATTGAATTTGTTGGTGATTTTCAACATTGAGTTTGTTGTTGAATTTGTTGGTGTTATTAATTTTTTTTTTGTAGAACTTGCTTGTAATTTTAAAAGTTCAGGTTGCTGTTGAATATGTTGGTGTTTTTCAAAGTTGCGGTCATTGAATTTGGTGGTGTTATTGAATATTGAGGTGTTGTTGAATTTGTCGGTGTTATCAATGGTATTTTTGGAAATTTTTTGTATTTTTCAATGTTGAGATTGTTGTTGAATTTGTTGGTGTTTTTCAATGTTGAGGTTGTTGTTTAATTTGTTGGTGTTTTTCAATGTTGATGTTGTTGTTTAATTTGTTGGTGTTTTTCATTGCTGAGGTTGATGTTGAATTTGTTTGTGTTATCAATGTGTTTTGTTGAACTTTTATGTATTTTTAAAAGTTGAGGTTGATGTTGAATTAGTTGGTGTTTTTCAAAGTTGAGGTCGTTGAATTTGTTGATGATTTTCAATGTTGAGTTTGTTGTTGAATTTGTTGGTGTTATGAATGTTTTTTTTTTAACTTTTTTGGTGTTTTTCAATGTTGTGGTTGTTGCTTAATTTATTGGTGTTATGAATGTTTATTTTGTTAAAATTTTTTGTAATTTTAAAAGTTGACGTTGATTTTGAATTTGTTGGTGTTTTTCATTGTTGAGGTTGTTGTTGAATTTGTTGGTGATTTTCAATGTTGAGGTTGTTGTTGAATTTGATGGTGATTTTCAATATTGAGGTTGTTGTTAAATTTGTTGGTGTTATCAATTTTATTTTTTGAACTTTTATGTATTTTTGAATGTTGAGGTTGCTGTTGAATTTGTTGGTGTTCTTCAATGTTGAGGTTGTTGTTGAATTTGTTGGTGTTGTCAATGTATTTTTTTGTTGAACCTTTTGGTAGTTTTAAAAGGTGAAGTTGTTCCTGAATTTTTTTATTGTTTTACATTGATGAGGTTGTTGTTGAATTTGCTGGTGTTATCAATGTTTTTTGAGAACGTATTGGTATTTTTAAAAGTTGAGGTTGTTGTTGAATTTGTTGGTGATTTTCAATATTGAGGTTGTTGTTGAATTTGTTGGCGTTTTTCAATGTTGAGTGTGTTGTTGAATTTTTTTATGTTTTTCATTGTTGATGTTGTTGTTGAATTTGTTGGTGTTATCAATGTCTTTTGTTGAACTTTTTTGTATTTTTGAAAGTTAAGGTTGTTGTTGAATTTTTGGGAGTTTTTCAATGTTGAGGTTGCTGAATTTGTTGCTGATTTTAAATGTTTAGGTTGTTGCTGAATTGGATAGAGTCATCAATGTTTATTTTGTTGAAGTTGATTATATTTTTAAAAGTTGTAGTTGTTGTTGAATTTATTGGTGCTATCAATGTTTATTTTGTTGAACTTTTTGGTATTTTTGAAAGTTGATGTTGTCGTTGAATTTGTAGGTGTTTGTCAATGTTGAGGTTGATGTTGAATTTGTTGGTGTTTTCCAATGTTGAGTTTGTTGTTGAATTTATTGGTGTTTTTCAATGTTGAGGAAGTTGTTGAATTTTTTGGTGTTTTCATTGTTGAGGTTGTTGTTTAATTTGTTGTTGTTTTTCAATGTTGAGGTTGTTGTTAAATTTGTTGGTGCTTTTCAATATTGAGGTTGTTGATGAGTTTGTTGGTGTTATGAATGTTTTTTTTGAAATTTTTTGTGCTTTTCAAAGTTGAAGTTGTTGCTGAATTTCTAGGTGGTATTCAGTGTTGAGGTTGTTGAATTTGTTGGTGATTTTCAATATTGAGGTTGTTGTTGAATTTGTTGGCGTTATCAACGTTTATTTTGTTGAACTTTTATGTAATTTTAAAAGTTGAGGTTGTTGTTGAACTTGTTGGGATTTTCAATATTGAGGTTGTTGTTGAATTTTTTGGCGTTTTTCAATGTTGAGTTTGTTATTGAAATCGTTGATGATTTTAAATATTGAGGTTGTTGTTGAATTTGTTTGGCGTTATCAACGTTTATTTTGTTGAAATTTTTTGAAATTGTAAAAGTTGAGTTTGTTGTTCAATTTTTTGGGATTTTCAATATTGAGGTTGTTGTTGAATTTGTTGGTGTTATCAATGTTATTTTTTGAACTTTTTTGTATTTTTCAAAGCTGAAGTTGTTGTTGAATTTGTTGTTGTTTTTCAATGTTATGTTTGTTGTTGAATTTGTTGTTGTTTTTCAATGTTGAGGTTTTTGTTGAATTTGTTGTTGATTTTCAATGTTGAGGTTGTTGTTGAATTTGTTGGTGATTTTCAACATCGACTTTGTTGCTGAATGTGTTGGTGTTATCAATGTTTTTTTGTTGAACTTGTCTGCATTTTTACAAGTTGAGGTTGTTGTTGAATTTGTTGGTGTTTTTCAAAGTTCAGGTCGTTGAATTTGTTGTTGATATTCAATATTGAGTTTGTTGTTGAATTTGTTGGTATTCTCAATGGATTTTTAAAAATCTTTTTTGTGTTTTTCAAAGTTGTGGTTGTTGCTGAATTTGTTGCTGATATTCATTGTTGAGGTTGTTCAATGTGTTGGTGACTTTCAATGTTGAGGTTGTTGTTGAATTTCTTGGCGTTTTTCAAAGTTGAGTTCGTTGAATTTGTTGGTAATTTTCCATATTGAGTTTGTTGTTCAATTTGTTGGTGTTATCAATGGTTTTTTTTGAACTTTTTTGTGTTTTTCCAAGTTGAGGCTGTTGCTGAATTTGTTGGTGATATTCATTGTTGAGGTTGTTGAATTTGTTGGTGATTTTTAATATTGAGGTTGTTGTTGAATTTGTTGGCGTTTTTCAAAGTTGCGGTTGTTGTTGAATTTATCGGTGATTTTCAATATTGAGTTTGTTGTTGAATTTGTTGGTGTTTTTCAATGTTGTGGTTGTTGTTGAATTATTTGGTGATTTTCATTGTTGAGGTTGTTGTTGAATTTGTTGCTGTTTTTCAATGTTGAGGTTGTTGTTGAATTTGTTGGTGTTTTTCAATGTTGAGGTTGTTGTTGAATTTATCGGTGATTTTCAATATTGAGTTTGTTGTTGAATTTGATGGTGTTATCAATGTTTTTTTGTTGAACTTGTTTGTATTTTTAAAAGTTGAGGTTGTTGTTGAATATGTTGGTGTTTTTAAATATTTAGGTTGTTGTTGAATTTGTTGGTGCTATAAATGTTGAGGTTGTTGATGAATTTTTTGGTGTTTTTCATTGTTGTGGTTGTTGTTGAATTTGAAGGTGTTTTTCAATGTTGAGATTGTTGTTGAAATAGTTGGTGTTATCAATGTTTTTTTTTACCTTTGTTGTGTTTTTTAAAGTTGAGGTTATTGCTGAATTTATTCGTGTTATCAATGTTTTTTTGTTGTCATTTTTTGTACTTTTAAAAGTTGAGGTTGATTTTGAATTTGTTGGTGTTTTTCAATGTTGAGGTTGTTGTTGAATTTGTTGTTGATTTTCATTATTGAGTTTGTTGTTGAATTTGTTGGTGTTATCAATGTTTTTTGTTGAACTTGTTTGTGTTTTTCATAGTTGAGGCTTTTGCTTAATTTATTGATGTTATCAATGTTTATTTTGTTGAAATTTTTTGTACTTTTAAAAGTTGAGGTTGATTTTAAATTTATTGGCGTTTTTTATTGTTGAGGTTGTTGTTGAATTTGTTGGCGTTTTTCAATGATGAGGTTGTTGTTGAATTTGTTGGTGATTTTCAATATTGACGTTGTTGTTGAATTTGTTGGAGTTATCAATGTTTTTTTTCAACTTTTTGGTGTTGTTGAAAGTGGAGGTTGTTGCTGAAATTATTGGTGTTATCAATTTTTATTTTGTTGCACTTTTTTGTACTTGTAAAAGTTGAAGTTGATTTGGAATTTGTTGGTGTTTTTCATTGTTGAGGTTGTTGTTGAACATGTTGGTGTTATCAATGTTCATTTTTCAACTTTTTTGTACTTTTAAATGATGAGGTTGTTGTTGAACTTGTTGGTGTTATCAATGTGTTTTTGTTGAACTTGTTTGTATTTTTAAAAGTTGAGGTTGTTGTTGAATTTGTTGGTGTTTTACAAGGTTGAGATTATTGTTGAATTTATTGGTGTTTTCAATATTGATGTTGTTGAATTTGTTGGTGATTTTCACAATTGAGTTTGTTCTTGAATTTGTTGGTGTTATCAATGTTTTTTTTTGTTGAAATTGTTTGTATTTTTAAAAGCTGAGGTTGTTGTTGAATTTGTTTGTGTTATCAATGTTATTTTTTTGAACTTTTTTGTATTTTTGAAAGTTGAGGTTGTCGTTGAATTTGTTGGTCTTTTTCAATGTTGAGTTTGTTGTTGAATTTGTTGGTGATTTTCAATGTTGTGGTTGTTGTTGAATTTGTTGGTGATTTTCAATGTTGAGGTTGTTGTTGAAATTGTTGGTGTTATCAATGTTATTTTGTTGAACTTGTTTGTATTTTTAAAAGTTGAGGTTGTTGTTGAATATGTTGGTGTTTTTAAATATTTAGGTTGTTGTTCAATTTGTTGGTGTTATAAATGTTGAGGTTGTTGATGAATTTTTTGGTGTTTTTCATTGTTGTGGTTGTTGTTGAATTTTATGGTGTTTTTCAATGTTGAGATTGTTGTTGAAATAGTTGGTGTTATCAATGTTTTTTTTTATCTTTGTTGTATTTTTTAAAGTTGAGGTTATTGCTGAATTTATTCGTGTTATCAATGTTTTTTTGTTGTCCTTTTTTGTACTTTTAAAAGTTGAGGTTGATTTTGAATTTGTTGGTGTTTTTCAATGTTGGGGTTGTTGTTGAATTTGTTGGCGTTTTTCAATGTTGAGGTTGTTGTTGAATTTGTTGTTGATTTTCATTATTGAGTTTGTTGTTGAATTTGTTGGTGTTATCAATGTTTTTTGTTGAACTTGTTTGTGTTTTTCATAGTTGAGGCTTTTGCTTAATTTATTGATGTTATCAATGTTTATTTTGTTGAAATTTTTTGTACTTTTAAAAGTTGAGGTTGATTTTAAATTTGTTGGCGTTTTTTATTGTTGAGGTTGTTGTTGAATTTGTTGGCATTTTTCAATGATGAGGTTGTTGTTGAATTTGTTGGTGATCTTCAATAGTGAGGTTGTTGTTGAATTTGTTGGTGATTTTCAATATTGACGTTGTTGTTGAATTTGTTGGAGTTATCAATGTTTTTTTTCAACTTTTTGGTGTTGCTGAAAGTTGAGGTTGTTGCTGAAATTATTGGTGTTATCAATTTTTATTTTGTTGCACTTTTTTGTACTTGTAAAAGTTGAAGTTGATTTGGAATTTGTTGGTGTTTTTCATTGTTGAGGTTGTTGTTGAACATGTTGGTGTTACCAATGTTCATTTTTCAACTTTTTTGTACTTTTAAATGATGAGGTTGTTGTTGAACTTCTTGGTGTTATCAATTTGTTTTTGTTGAACTTGTTTGTATTTTTAAAAGTTGAGGTTGTTGTTGAATTTGTTGGTGTTTTACAAGGTTGAGATTATTGTTGAATTTATTGGTGTTTTCAATATTGATGTTGTTGAATTTGTTGGTGATTTTCACAATTGAGTTTGTTCTTGAATTTGTTGGTGTTATCAATGTTTTTTTTTTGTTGAAATTGTTTGTATTTTTAAAAGCTGAGGTTGTTGTTGAATTTGTTTGTGTTATCAATGTTATTTTTTTGAACTTTTTTGTATTTTTGAAAGTTGAGGTTGTCGTTGAATTTGTTGGTGTTTTTCAATGTTGAGTTTGTTGTTGAATTTGTTGGTGATTTTCAATGTTGTGGTTGTTGTTGAATTTTTTGGTATTATCAATGGTTTTTTTGTAAACTTGTTTGTATTTTTAAAAGTTGAGGTTGTTGTTGAATTTGTTGATGTTTTTCGAGGTTCATGGTGTTGAAGTTGTTGATGATATTCAATATTGAGGTTGTTGTTGAATTTGTTGATGTTATCAATGGATTTTTTTGATTTTTTTTTAAAGTTGAGGTTGTTGATGAATTTGTTGGTGATATTCAATATTGAGGTTGTTGTTGAATTTGTTGGCGTTTTTCAATGTTGAGGTTGTTGTTTAATTTGTTGGTGATTTTCAATATTGAGGTTGTTGTTAAATTGGATAGTGTCATCGATTTTTATTTTGTTGAACTCGTTTGCATTTTTAAAAGTTGTGAGTGTTATTGTATTTATTGGTTTTATCAATGTTTATATTGTTGAACTTTTTTTTACTTTTAAAAGTTGAGGTTGTTGTTTAATTTGTTCGTGTTTTTCAAAGAAGAGGTCGTTGAATTTGTTGCGTTTTTCAATGTTGAGGTTGTTGTTGAATTTGTTGGTGATTTTCAACATCGACTTTGTTGCTGAATTTGTTGGTGTTATCAATGTTTTTTTGTTGAACTTGTCTGCATTTTTACAAGTTGAGGTTGTTGTTGAATTTGTTGATGTTTTTCAAAGTTGAGGTCGTTGAATTTGTTGTTGATATTCAATATTGAGTTTGTTGTTGAATTTGTTGGTATTATCAATGGATTTTTAAAAATGTATTTTGTGTTTTTCAAAGTTGTGGTTGTTGCTGAATTTGTTGCTGATATTCATTGTTGAGGTTGTTCAATGTGTTGGTGATTTTCAATATTGAGGTTGTTGTTGAATTTCTTGGCGTTTTTCAAAGTTGAGTTCGTTGAATTTGTTGGTGATTTTCAATATTGGGTTTGTTGTTGAATTTGTTGGTGTTATCAACGGCTTTTTTTGAACATTTTTTGTGTTTTTCAAAGTTGAGGTTGTTGCTGAATTTGTTGGTGATATTCATTGTTGAGGTTGTTGAATTTGTTGGTGATTTTTAATATTGAGGTTGTTGTTGAATCTGTTGGCGTTTTCAAATTTGCGGTTGTTGAATTTTTTGGTGATTTTCAATAGTGAGTTTGTTGTTGAATTTGTTGGTGTTTTTCAATGTTGTGGTTGTTGTTGAATTATTTGGTGATTTTCATTGTTGAGGTTGTTGTTGAATTTGTTGCTGTTTTTCAATGTTGAGGTTGTTGTTGAGTTTGTTGGCGTTTTTCAATGTTGAGGTTGTTGTTGAATTTATTGGTGATTTTCAGTATTGAGTTTGTTGTTGAATTTGATGGTGTTGTCAATGTTTTTTTGTTGAGCTTGTTTGTATTTTTAAAAGTTGAGGTTGTTGTTGAATATGTTGGTGTTTTTCAATATTTAGGTTGTTGTTCAATTTGTTGGTGTTATAAATGTTGAGGTTGTTGATGAATTTTTTGGTGTTTTTCAATGTTGAGATTGTTGTTGAAATAGTTGGTGTTATCAATGTTTTTTTTTAAACTTTGTTGTATTTTTTAAAGTTGAGGTTATTGCTGAATTTATTCGTGTTATCAATGTTTTCTTGTTGTCCTTTTTTGTACTTTTAAAAGTTGAGGTTGATTTTGAATTTGTTGGTGTTTTTCAATGTTGAGGTTGTTGTTGAATTTGTTGGTGTTTTTCAATGTTGAGGTTGTTGTTGAATTTGTTTGTGATTTTCAATATTGAGTTTGTTGTTGAATTTGTTGGTGTTATCAATGTTTTTTGTTGAACTTGTTTGTGTTTTTCATAGTTGAGGTTTTTGCTTAATTTATTGATGTTATCAATGTTTATTTTGTTGAAATTTTTTGTACTTTTAAAAGTTGAGGAAGATTTTAAATTTGTTGGTGTTTTTTATTGTTGAGGTTGTTGTTGAATTTGTTGGCGTTTTTCAATGATGAGGTTGTTGCTGAATTTGTTGGTGATTTTCTATATTGTGGTTGTTGTTGAATTTGTTGGTGATATTCAATATTGACGTTGTTGTTGAATTTGTTGGAGTTATCAATGTTTTTTTTCAACTTTTTGGTGTTGCTGAAAGTTGAGGTTGTTGCTGAAATTATTGGTGTTATCAATGTTTATTTTGATGCACTTTTATGTACTTCTAAAAGTTGAAGATGATTTGGAATTTGTTGGTGTTTTTCATTGTTGAGGTTGTTGTTGAATTTGTTGGTGTTATCAATGTTTTTTTGTTGAACTTGTTTGTATTTTTAAAAGTTGAGGTTGTTGTTTAATTTGTTGGTGTTTTTCAAAGTTGAGGTCGTTGAATTTGTTGGTGATTTTCAATATTGAGGTTGTTGTTGAATTTGTTGTTATTATCAATGGTTTTTTTAGAACTTGTTTGTGTTTTTCAAAGTTGAGGTTGTTGCTGAATTGGTTGGTGATATTCATTGTTGAGGTTGTTGAATTTGTTCGTGATTTTCAATATTGAGGTTGTTGTTGAAATTGTTGGTATTTTTCAATGATGCGGTTGTTTTTGAATTTTTTGGTGTTTTTCATTGTTGAGGTTGTTGTTGAATTTGTTGGTGTTTTTCAATGGTGAGGTTTTTGTTGAATTTTTGTGGTGTTTTCATTGTTGAGGTTGTTATTAAATTTGTTGGTAGTTTTCAATGCTGAGGTTGTTGTTGAATCTGTTGGTATTGTCAATGTTTATTTTGTTGAACTTATTGTAGTTTTAAAAGTTGAGGTTAATGCTGAATTTTTTATTGTTTTTCATTGATGATGTTTTTGTTGAATTTGTTGGTGATTTTCAGTGTTGAGGTTGCTGAATTTGTTGGTGATATTAAATGTTGAAGTTGTTGTTGTATTGGATATTGTCATCAATGTTTATTTTGTTGAACTTTTTTTTACTTTTAAATTTTGAGGTTGTTGTATATTTTGTTGGCGTTTTTCAAAGTTGAGGTCGTTGAATTTGTTGGTGATGTTCAAAATTGAGGTTGTTGCTGAATTTGTTGGTGATATTCATTGTTGAGGTTGAAGAATTTGTTCGTGATTTTCAATTTTGAGGATGTTGTTGAATTTGTTGGTGTTTTTCAATTTTGTGGTTGTTGAATTTGTTGGTGATTTTCAATATTGAGGTTTTTGTTGAATTTGTTGGCGTTATCAAGGTTATTTTTTCAACTTTTTTGTATTTTTGAAAGTTGAGATTGTTGTTGAATTTGTTGGTGTTTTTCAATGTTGAGGTTGTTGTTGAATTTGTTGGTGTTTTTCAATGTTGAGGCTGTAGTTGAATTTGTTGCTGTTTTTCAATGTTGATGTTGTTGTTGAATTTGTTGGTGTTATCAATGTGTATTTTGAACTTTTTTGTATTTTTGAAAGTTGAGGTTGTTGAATTTGTTAGTGTTTATCAATGATGAGGTTCTTGTTGAGTTTATTGGTGTTTTTCAATGTTGATGTTGTTGAATTTGTTCGTGATTTACAATATTGAATTTGTTGTTGAATTTGTTGGTGTTATCAATGTTTTTTTTTGTTGAACTTGTTTGTATTTTTAAAAGTTGAGGTTGTTGTTGAATTTGTTGTTGTTTTTCATTGTTGAGGTTGTTGTTGAATTTTTTGGTGTTATCAATGTTCTTTTTTCAACTTTTTTGTACTTGTAAATGATGAGGTTCTTGTTGAATTTGTTGGTGTTATCAATGTTTTTCTGTTGAACTTGTTTGTATTTTTAAAAGTTGAGGTTGTTGTTGAATTTTTTGCTGTTTTTCAAAGTTGAGGTCGTTGAATTTGTTGGTGATTTTCAATATTGAGGTTGTTGTTGAATATGTTGGCGTTATCAATGTTTTTTTGTTGAACTTGTTTTTATTTTTAAAAGTTGAGGTTGTTGAATTTTTTGGTGTTTTTCAAAGTTGAGGTATTTGAATTTGTTGGTGATTTTCAATATTGAGATTGTTGTTGAATTTGTTGGTGTTATCAATGTTTTTTTTAGAACTTGTTTGTGTTTTTCAAATTTGAGGTTGTTGCTGAATTTGTTGGTCATATTGCCGAGGTTGTTGAATTTGTTGGTGATTTTCAATGTTGAACTTGTTGAATTTGTTGGTCTTGTCAATGTTTCTTTTGTTGAACATTTTTGTAGTTTTAAAAGTTGAGGTTATTGCTGAATTTTTTATTGTTTTTCAATGATGATGTTTTTGTTGAATTTGTTGGTGATTTTCAGTGTTGAGTTTGCTGAATTTGTTGGTGGTTTTAAATGTTGAGGTTGTTGTTGAATTGGATATTGTCATCAATGTTTATTTTGTCAAACATTTTTTTTAATTTTAAATGTTGAGGTTGTTGTTTAATTTGTTGGCGTTTTTCAAAGTTGAGGTCGTTGAATTTGCTGGTGATTTTCAATATTGAGGTTGTTGTTGAATTTGTTGATGTTTTTCAATTTTGTGGTTGTTGTCGAATTTGTTGGTGATTTTCAATATTGAACTTTTTGTTGAATTTGTAGGCGTTTTCAAGGTTATTTTTTGAACTTTTTTGTATTTTTGAAAGTTCACGTTGTTGTTGAATTTGGTGGTATTTTTAAATCTTGAGCTTGTTGCTGAATTTTTTGGTGTTTTTCATTGTTGATGTTGTTGTTGAATTTGTTGGTGTTTTTCAATGTTGAGGTTGTTGTTGAATTTGTTGGCGTTATCAAGGTTATTTTTTTGAACTTTTTTGTATTTTTGAAAGTTGAGGTTGTTGTTGAATTTGTTGGTATTTTTCAATGTTGAGCTTGTTGTTGAATTTCTTGGTGTTTGTGTTATCAATGTTTTTTTTGTTGCACTTTATTGTATTTTTAAAAGTTGAGGTTGTTGTTGAATTTGTTGGTGCTTTTCTTTGTTGATGTTGTTTTTGAATTTTTTGCTGTTATCAATGTTTTTTGTTGAACTTGTTTATGTTTTTCAAAGTTCAAGTTGTTGCAGAATTTATTGGTGTTATCAATGTTTATTTTGTTCAACTTTTTTGTACTTTTAAAAGTTGAAGTTGATTTTAAATGTTTTGGTGTTTTTCATTGTTGAGGTTGTTATTGAATTTGTTCGTGTTATCAATGTTCTTTTTTCAACTTTTTTGCACTTTTAAAAGTTGACGTTGTTGTTGCATTTCTTGGTGATTTTAAATGTTGAGGTTGTTGTTAAATTGGATATTGTCATCAATGTTTATTTTGTTGAGCTTTTTTTTACCTTTAAATGTTGTTGTTATTGTGGAATTTGTTGGCGTTCTCAAGGTTATTTTTTGAACTTTTTTTTATTTTGGAAAGTTGAGGTTGTTGTTGAATTTCTTGGTGTTTTCAATTGTTGAGGTTGTTTTTGAATTTGTTGGTGTTTTTCAAAGTTGAGGACGTTGAATTTGTTGGTGATTTTCAATATTGATGTTGTTGTTGAATTTGTTGTTGTTATCAATGGCTTTTTTTGAACTTTTTTGTGTTTTTAAAAGTTGAGTTTGTTGCTGAAATAATTGGTGTTATCACTGTTAATTTTGTTGAACTTTTTTGTACTTTTAAAAGTTGAAGGTGATTTTAAATGTTTTGTTGTTTTTCATTGTTGAGGTTGTTATTGAATTTGTTCGTGTTATCAATGTACTTTTTTCAACTTTTTTGTACTTTTAAAAGTTGAGGTTGTTGTTGAATTTGTTGGTGATTTTCAGTGTTGAGTTTGCTGAATTTGTTAGTGATTTTAAATGTGGTTGTTGTTGAATTAGATAGTGTCATCAAAGTTTAATTTGTTGAACTTGTTTGTATTTTTGAAAGTTGTGATTATTGTTGAATTTATTGGTGTTATCAATGTTTATTTTGTTGAACTTTTTTGCACTTTTAAATGTTGAGGTTGTTGTTTAATTTGTTGGTGTTTTTCAAAGTTGAGGTCGTTGTTGAATTTGTTGTTGTTATCAATGGTATTTTTTGAACTTATTTCTATTTTTGAAAGTTGAGGTTGTTGAATTTGTTGGTGTATTTCAATGTTGAGGTTATTTTTGAATTTATTGCTGTTTTTCAATGTTGATGTTGTTGAAATTGTTGGTGATTTTCAATATTGTTCTTGTTGTTGAATATTTGTTGAACTTGTTTGTATTTTTAAAAGTTGAGGTTGTTGTTGAATTTGTTGCTGTTATCAATGTTTTTTTTTTAACTTATTGGTGTTTTTCAAATTTAAGGTTGTTGCTGAATTTGTTGGTGATATTCAGTGTTGAGGTTGCTGAATTTGTTGGTGATTTTAAATGCTGAAGTTTTTGTTGAATTGGTAGTGTCACCAATGTTTACTTTGTTGAACTTGTTTCTATTTTTAAAAGTTTTCCTTGTTGTTGAATTTAGTGGTATTATCGATGTTTATTTTGTTGAACTATTTTGTACTTTTAAAAATTGAGGTTGTTGTTTAATTTGTTGGTGTTTTTCAAAGTTGAGGTCGTTGAATTTGATGGTGATTTTCAATATTGAGGTCGTTGAATTTGTTGGTGATTTTCAATATTGAGGTTGTTGTTGAATTTGCTGGTGTTATGAATGGTTTTTTTTGAACATTTTTGTGTTTTACAAAGTTGAGGTTGTTGCTGAATTTGTTGGTGATATTCAGTGTTGAGGTTGTTGAGATTGTTGCTGAATTTGTTGGTGATATTCATTGTTGAGGTTGAAGAACTTGTTCGTGATTTTCAATTTTGAGGATGTTGTTGAATTTGTTGGTGTTTTTCAATTTTGTGGTTGTTGTTGAATTTGTTGGTGATTTTCAATATTGAGGTTTTTGTTGAATTTGTTGGCGTTATCAAGGTTATTTTTTCAACTTTTTTGTATTTTTGAAAGTTGAGGTTGTTGTTGAATTTGTTGGTGTTTTTCAATGTTGAGGTTGTTGTTGAATTTGTTGGTGTTTTTCAATGTTGAGGCTGTAGTTGAATTTGTTGCTGTTTTTCAATGTTGATGTTGTTGTTGAATTTGTTGGTGTTATCAAGGTGTATTTTGAACTTTTTTGTATTTTTGAAAGTTGAGGTTGTTGAATTTGTTAGTGTTTATCAATGATGAGGTTCTTGTTGAGTTTATTGGTGTTTTTCAATGTTGATGTTGTTGAATTTGTTCGTGATTTACAATATTGAATTTGTTGTTGAATTTGTTGGTGTTATCAATGTTTTTTTTGTTGAACTTGTTTGTATTTTTAAAAGTTGAGGTTGTTGTTGAATTTGTTGTTGTTTTTCATTGTTGAGGTTGTTGTTGAATTTTTTGGTGTTATCAATGTTCTTTTTTCAACTTTTTTGTACTTGTAAATGATGAGGTTCTTGTTGAATTTGTTGGTGTTATCAATGTTTTTCTGTTGAACTTGTTTGTATTTTTAAAAGTTGAGGTTGTTGTTGAATTTTTTGTTGTTTTTCAAAGTTGGGGTCGTTGAATTTGTTGGTGATTTTCAATATTGAGTTTGTTGTTGAATTTGTTGGTGTTATCAATGTTTTTTTTAGAACTTGTTTGTGTTTTTCAAAGTTGATGTTGTTGCTGAATTTGTTGGTCATATTCATTGCCGAGGTTGTTGAATTTGTTGGTGATTTTCAATGTTGAACTTGTTGTTGAATTTGTTGGTCTAGTCAATGTTTCTTTTGTTGAACTTTTTTGTAGTTTTAAAAGTTGAGGTTATTGCTGAATTTTTTATTGTTTTTCAATGATGATGTTTTTGTTGAATTTGTTGGTGATTTTCAGTGTTGAGTTTGCTGAATTTGTTGGTGGTTTTAAATGTTGAGGTTGTTGTTGAATTGGATATTGTCATCAATGTTTATTTTGTCAAACATTTTTTTTAATTTTAAATGTTGAGGTTGTTGTTTAATTTGTTGGCGTTTTTCAAAGTTGAGGTTGTTGAATTTGCTGGTGATTTTCAAAGTTGAGGTTGTTGCTGAATTTATTGGTGTTATCAATGTTTATGCTGTTGAAATTGTTTGTACTTTTAAAAGTTGAGGTTGATTTTGAATTTGTTGGTGTTTTTCATTGTTGAGGTTGTTGTTGAATTTTTTGGCGTTTTTCAATGTTGAGGTTGTTGATTAATTTTTTGGTGCTTTTCAAGGCTGAGGTTTTTGTTGAATTTGTTGGTTCTTTTCAAAGGTGAGGTTTTTGTTGAATTTTTTGGTGTTTGCATTGTTGAGCTGGTTGTTAAATTTCTTGGTGTTTTTCATTGTTGAGTTTGTTGTTGAATTTGTTGGTGATTTTCAATATTGAGGATGTAGTTGAATTTGTTGGTTTTGTCAATGTTTAATTTTTTGAACTTTTTTGTACTTTTAAAAGATGAGGTTGTTGCTGAATTTTTAAAATAATTTTTCAATGTTGATGTTGTTGAATTTGCTGGTGAATTTCAATAGTGTGGTTGTTGATAAATTTGTTGGTGTTTTCGATGTTTTTTAGAACGTTTTTTGTGTTATTCAAAGTAGAGCTTTTTGCTGAATTTCTTGGTGATATTCAGTTTTGAGGTTGTTCAATTTGTTGGTGATTTTCAATGTTGAGGTTGTTGTTGAATTTGTTGGTGTTTTTCAATGGTGAGGGTATTCTTCAATTTGTTGGTGTGATCAAAGTTTTTTGTTGAACTTGTTTGTAATTTTAAAAGTTATGGTTGTTGTTGAATTGGTTTGTGTTTTTCAATGTAAAGGTTGTTGTTGAATTTGTTGGTGGTTTTCAATGTTGTGGTTGTTGTTGAATTTGTTTTTGTTTTTCAAAGTTCAGGTTGTTGTTGAATTTGTCGGTGGTTTTCAAAGTTGAGGTTGTTGTTGAATTTGTTGGTGTTTTTCAAAGTTGAGGTTGTTGTTGTTGAACTTGTTGGTGTTTTTCATTGTTGAGGTTGTTGTTGAATTGGTTGGTATTATCAATGCTTTTTTTGTTGAAGTTGTTTGTATTAATCAAAATTGAAGTTGTTGTTGAATTTGTTGGTGTTTTTCAATATTGAGGTTATTTTTGAATTTGTTGCTGGTTTTCAAAGTTGAGGTTGTTGTTGAATTTGTTGGTATTTTTCATTGTTGGCGTTGTTGTTGAATTGGTTGGTGTTATCTATGTTTTTATTGTTGAACTTCTTTGTATTAATCAAAGTTGAAGTTGTTGATGAATTTCTTGGTGTTTTTCAATATTGAGTTTGTTGTTGAATTTGTTGGTGGTTTTCAAAGTTGAGGTCGTTGAATTTGTTGGTGATTTTCAATATTGAGCTTGTTGATGAATTTGTTGGTGTTATCAATGTTATTTTTTGAAATTTTTATACTTTTGAAAGTTGAGGTTGTTGAATTTTTTGGTGTTTTTAAATGTTGATGTTTTTGAATTTGTTGGTGATTTTCAAAATTTAGTTTGTTGTTGAATTTGTTGGTGTTATCAATGTTTTTTTGTTGAAATTGTTTGTATTTTTATAAGTTGAAGTTTTTGTTTAATTCGTTGGTTTTTTCAAAGTTGAGGTCGTTGAATTTGTTGGTGATTTTCAATATTGAGGTTGTTGTTGAATTTGTTGGTGTTATGAATGGTTTTTTTTGAACTTTTTTGTTATTTTCAACCGTGAGTTTTTTGAATTTGTTGGTGTTTTTCAGTGTTGAGGTTGTTGTTGAATTGGTTGGTGTTATCAATGTTTTTTTTGTTGAAGTTGTTTGTATTAATCAAAATTGAAGTTGTTGTTGAATTTGTTGGTGTTTTTCAATATTGAGGTTATTTTTGAATTTGTTGCTGGTTTTCAAAGTTGAGGTTGTTGTTGAATTTGTTGGTATTTTTCATTGTTGGCGTTGTTGTTGAATTGGTTGGTGTTATCAATGTTTTTATTGTTGAACTTCTTTGTATTAATCAAAGTTGAAGTTGTTGATGAATTTCTTGGTGTTTTTCAATATTGAGTTTGTTGTTGAATTTGTTGGTGGTTTTCAAAGTTGAGGTCGTTGAATTTGTTGGTGATTTTCAATATTGAGCTTGTTGATGAATTTGTTGGTGTTATCAATGTTATTTTTTGAAATTTTTATACTTTTGAAAGTTGAGGTTGTTGAATTTTTTGGTGTTTTTAAATGTTGATGTTTTTGAATTTGTTGGTGATTTTCAAAATTTAGTTTGTTGTTGAATTTGTTGGTGTTATCAATGTTTTTTTGTTGAAATTGTTTGTATTTTTAAAAGTTGAAGTTTTTGTTTAATTCGTTGGTTTTTTCAAAGTTGAGGTCGTTGAATTTGTTGGTGATTTTCAATATTGAGGTTGTTGTTGAATTTGTTGGTGTTATGAATGGTTTTTTTTGAACTTTTTTGTTATTTTCAACCGTGAGTTTTTTGAATTTGTTGGTGTTATCTATGTTGAAGTTGTTGTTGAATTTATTGGTGTTTTTCAATATTGTGTCTGTTTTTGAATTTGGTGCTGTTATCAATGTTTTTTTGTTGAACTTGTTTGTATTTTTAAAAGTTGAGGTTGTTGTTGAATTTGTTGGTGTTTTTCAATGTTGAGGTTGTTGTTGAATTTATTGTTGTTTTTCAATGTTGATGTTGTTGAATTTGTTGCTGATTTTCAATATTGAGTTTTTTGTTCAATTTGTTGGTGTTATGAATGTATTTTTAAAATTTGTTTGTATTTTTAAAAGTTGAGTTTGTTGTTGAATTTGTTGGCGTTTTACAAAGTTGGGGTTGTTGTTGAATTTGCTGGTGTTTTTCAATGTTGAGGTTGTTGTTGAATTTGTTGGTGTTTTTCATTGTTAAGGTTGTTGTTGAATTTGCTGGTGTTATCAATGATTTTTTTGAACTTTATTGTGTTTTTCAACGTTGAGGTTATTGCTGAATTTATTGGTGTTATCAGTGTTTTTTTTGTTGACCTTTTTTGTACTCATAAAAGTTAAAGTTGATTTTGAATTTGTTGGTATTTTTCATTATTGAGGTTGTTGTTGAATTTGTTGGCGTTTTTCAAAGTTGAGTATGTTGTTGAATTTTTTGTTGTCATTCATTCTTCAGGTTGTTGTTGAATATGTTATTGTTTTTCAATGTTGATGTTGTTGAATTTGTTGGTGTTATCAATGTTTTCTTTTGAACTGTTTTGTGTTATTCAATGTTGAGGTTGTTGAATTTGCTGGTGATTTTCAATATTGATGTTGTTGATGAATTTGTTGGTGTTATCAACGTTTATTTTGTTGAACTTTTTTGTTCTTTGAAAAGTTGAGATTGTTGTTGAACTTTTTGGGATTTTCAATACTGAGGTTGTTGTTGAAATTGTTGGCGTTTTTCAATGTTGAGGTTGTTGTTGAATTTGTTGGTGATATCAACATTTATTTTGTCGAACATTTTGTTCTTTTAAAAGTTGAGGTTGTTGTTGAATTTGCTGGGATATTCAATATTGAGGTTGTTTTTGAAATTATTGGCGTTTGTCAATGTTGAGGTTGTTGTTGAAATTGTTGGTTATTTTCATTATTGAGGTTGTTGTTGAATTGGTTTGTGTTATCAATGATATTTTTGTTGAACTTTTTTGTATTTTTAAATGTTGAGGTTGTTGTTGAATTTGTTGATGTTTTTCAATATTGAGGGTGTTGTTGAAATTGTTCGCGTTTTTCAATGTTTACGTTGTCGTTGAATTTGTTTTGTGATTTTCAATATTGAGGGTGTTGTTGAATTTGTTGGCGTTTTTCAATGTTGAGGTTGTTGTTGAATTTGATGGTGATTTTCAATATTGAGGTTGTTGTTGAATTGGTTGTTGTTTTTCAATGTTGAAATTATTGTTGAATTTATTGTTGATTTTTAATATTGAGGTTGTTGAATTTGTTGTTGATTTTCAATATTGAGTTTGCTGTTGAATTTGATGGTGTTTTCAATGTTTTTTTCTTTTGAACTTGTTTATATTTTTAAAAGTTGAGGTTGTTGTTGTATTTGTTGGTGTTTTTCACAGTTTAGGTCATTGAATTTGTTGGTGATTTTGAATATTAAGGTTGTTCTTGAATTTGTTGCTGTTATGAAAGTTTTTTTTTAAGGTTTTTGTTTTTTTCAAAGTTGAGGTTGTTGCGAATTTGTTGGTGAAATTCAGCGTTGAGGTTCTTGAATTTGCTGGTGATTTTCAAAGTTGAGGTTGTTGCTGAATTTATTGGTGTTATCAATGTTTATTTTGTTGAAATGTTTTGTACTTTTAAAAGTTGAGGTTGATTTTGAATTTGTTGGTGTTTTTCATTGTTGAGGTTGTTGTTGAATTTGTTGGCGTTTTTCAATGTTGAGGTTCTTGATGAATTTTTTGGTGTTTTTCAATGCTGAGGTTTTTGTTGAATTTGTTGGTTCTTTTCAAAGGTGAGGTTTTTGTTGTATTTTTTGGTGTTTTCATTGTTGAGTTGGTTGTTAAATTTGTTGGTGTTTTTCAATATTGAGTTTGTGGCTGAATTTGTTGGTGATTTTCAATATTGGCGATGTAGTTGAATTTGTTGGTGTTGTCAATGTTTAATTTTTTGATCTTTTTTGTAGTTTTAAAAGATGAGGTTGTTGCTGAATTTTTAAATTATTTTTCAATGCTGAGGTTGTTGTTGAATTTGTTGCACTTTTTCAATGTTGAATTTGTTGGTGTTTTTCAATGGTGAGGGTTTTTTTGAATTTTTTGGCGTTCTCTATGTTGAGGTTGTTGTTGAATTTGTTGGTGTTATGAACGTTTTTTTTTAACTTTTTTGTTTTATTCAAAGTTGAGGTTGTTGCGAATTTGCTAGTGAAATTCAGTGTTGAGGTTGTTGAATTTGCTGGTGATTTTCGAAGTTGAGGTTGTTGCTGAAATTATTGGTGTTATCAATGTTTATTTTGTTGAAATTTTTTATACTTTTAAAAGTTTAGGTTGATTTTGAATTTGTTGCTGTTTTTCATTGTTGAGGTTGTTGTTGAATTTGTTGGCGTTTTTCAATGTTGAGGTTGTTGATGAATTTTTTGGTGTTTTTCAATGCTGAGGTTTTTGTTGAATTTGTTGGTTCTTTTCAAAGGTGAGGTTTTTGTTGTATTTTTTGGTGTTTTCATTGTTGAGTTGGTTGTTAAATTTGTTGGTGTTTTTCAATATTGAGTTTGTTGTTGAATTTTTTGGTGACTTTCAATATTGACTTTGTTGTTCAATTTGTTGGTGTTATCAATGTTTTTTTTGAATTTGTTTGTATTTTTAAACGTTGTTTGTTGTTGAATTTGTTGGCGTTTTTCAAAGTTTAGGTCGTTGGATTTGTTGGTGATTTTCAATATTAAGCATATTGTTGAATTTGTTGGTGTCATGAATTTTTTTTTTTAACTTTTTTGTGTTTTTCAAAATTTGTTGAATTTTTTTGGTGACTTTCAATATTGACTTTGTTGTTCAATTTGTGGTGTTATCAATGTTTTTTTTGAATTTGTTTGTATTTTTAAACGTTGTTGTTGTTGAATTTGTTGGCGTTTTTCAAAGTTTAGGTCGTTGGATTTGTTGGTGATTTTATTTTTTTAACTTTTTTGTGTTTTTCAAAATTTGTTGGAGATTTTTAAAGTTGAAGTTGTTGTTGAATTTGTTGGTGTTATTCAATATTGAGGTTGTTGTTGAATTTGTTGGTGGATTTCAAAGTTGAGGTTGTTGAATTTGTTGTTGATATTGAGGTGTTGTTTTTTTGAACTTTTTGTTTTGGTGATTTTCAAGATTAAGCTTGTTGATGAATTTGTTGGTGTGTTGGTGATTTTCACTGTATTTTGAGGTTGTTGTTGAATTTGTTGGTGTTTTTCAATGTTGAGTTTGTTGTTGAATTTTTTGGTGTTTTTCATTGTTGAGGTTGTTGTTGAACTTGTTTGTTTTTTTAAAAGTTAAGGAGGTTGTTGAATTTGTTGCTGTTTTTCCATGTGGAGGTTGTTGAATTTGTTGGTGTTTTTCAATGTTGCGGTTGTTGTTGAATTTGTTGGTGATTTTCAATATTGAGTTTGTTGTTGAATTTGTTGGTGTTATCAATGTTTTTTAGAACGTTTTTGTGTTATTCAAAGTAGAGCTTGTTGCTGAATTTCTTGGTGATATTCAGTTTTGAGGTTGATCAATTTGTTGGTGATTTTCAATGTTGAGGTTGTTGTTGAATTTGTTGGTGTTTATCAATGGTGAGGGTATTCTTCTATTTGTTGGTGTTATCAAAGTTTTTTATTGAACTTGTTTGTATTTTTAAAAGTTATGGTTGTTGTTGAATTGGTTTGTGTTTTTCAATGTTGAGATTGTTGTTGATTTGTTGGTGTTTTTCAATGTTGAGGTTATTGTTGAATTTGTTGGTGTTTTTCAATGTTGAGGTTGTTGAATTTGCTGGTGATTTTCAAAGTTGAGGTTGTTGCGAATTTATTGGAGTTATCAATGTTTATGCTGTTGAAATTGTTTGTACTTTTAAAAGTTGAGGTTGATTTTGAATTTGTTGGTGTTTTTCATTGTTGCGGTTGTTGTTGAATTTGTTGGCGTTTTTCAATGTTGAGGTTGTTGATTAATTTTTTGGTGTTTTTCAATGCTGAGGTTTTTGTTGAATTTGTTGGTTCTTTTCAAAGGTGAGGTTTTTGTTGAATTTTTTGGTGTTTGCATTGTTGAGCTGGTTGTTAAATTTCTTGGTGTTTTTCAATGTTGAGTTTGTTGTTGAATTTGTTGGTGATTTTCAATATTGAGGATGTAGTTGAATTTGTTGGTTTTGTCAATGTTTAATTTTTTGAACGTTTTTGTACTTTTAAAAGATGAGGTTGTTGCTGAATTTTTAAAATAATTTTTCAATGTTGATGTTGTTGAATTTGCTGGTGAATTTCAGTAGTGTGGTTGTTGATAAATTTGTTGGTGTTATCGATG
This sequence comes from Cetorhinus maximus, assembly GCF_964194155.1. Taxonomy (NCBI): domain Eukaryota; kingdom Metazoa; phylum Chordata; class Chondrichthyes; order Lamniformes; family Cetorhinidae; genus Cetorhinus; species Cetorhinus maximus. Next base: position 33,780 of record NW_027597581.1, read on the forward strand.
TTTTTTAGAACGTTTTTTGTGTTATTCAAAGTAGAGCTTTTTGCTGAATTTCTTGGTGATATTCAGTTTTGAGGTTGTTCAATTTGTTGGTGATTTTCAATGTTGAGGTTGTTGTTGAATTTGTTGGTTTTTTTCAATGTTGACGTTGTTGTTGAATTTGTTGGTGTTTTTGAATGTTGAGGTTGTTGTTGAATTTGTTGGTGATTATCAATATTGAAGTTGTTGAATTTGTTGGTGATTTTCAATATTGAGGTTGTTGTTGAATTTGTTGGTATTATCAATGTTCTTTTTTGATCTTTTTTGTACTTTTAAATGTTGAGGTTGTTGTTCAATTTGTTGGTGTTTTTCAATATTGAGGTTTTTGATGAATTTGTTGGTGTTTTTCAATGCTGAGGTTGTTGTTAAATTTGTTGGTGATATTCAATAATGAGATTGTTGTTGAAGTTGTTGGTGTTATCAATTTTTTTTTGAACTTTTTTGTATTTTTGAAAGTTGAGCTTGTTGTTGAATTTGTTGGTTTTTTTCAATGTTGACGTTGTTGTTGAATTTGTTGGTGTTTTTGAATGTTGAGGTTGTTGTTGAATTTGTTGGTGATTATCAATATTGAAGTTGTTGAATTTGTTGGTGATTTTCAATGTTGAGGTTGTTGTTGAATTTGTTGGCGTTTTTCAATGTTGAGTTTGTTGTCGAATTTGTTGGTGTTATCAATGTTATTTTTTGAACTTAATTCTATTTTTCAATGTTGAGGTTGTTGATGAATTATTTGTTGAATTTCATTGTTGAGGTTGTTGAAGTTGTTGGTGTTTTTCAATGTTGAGGTTGTTGTTGAATTTGTTGCTGATTTTCGATATTGAGGTTGTTGATGAATTTGTTGGTGTTTTTCATTGTTGAGGTTGTTGTTGAATTTGTTGGTGATTTTCATTATTGAAGTTGTTGAATTTGTTGGTGATTTTCAATGTTGAGGTTGTTGTTGAATTTGTTGGTGTTTTTCATTTTGAGGTCTTTGTTGAATTTATTGGTGTTATCAATGTTTCTTTTGAACTTTTTCTCTCTATTAAAAGTTGAGGTTCTTGTTCAATTTGTTGGTGTTTTTCATTGTTGCGGTTTTTGAATTTTTTGGTGTTTTTCATTGTTGAGGTTGTTGAAGTTGTTGTTGTGTTTCAATGTTGAGGTTGTTGTTGAATTTGTTGGTGTTTTTCATTGTTGAGATTGTTGTTGAATTTGATGGTGCTTTTCAATGTTGCGGTTGTTGTTGAATTTTTTGGTTTTGTCAGTGTTTAATTTTTTGAACGTTTTTGTACTTTTAAAAGATGAGGTTGTTGCTGAATTTTTAAAATTATTTTTCAATGTTGATGTTGTTGAATTTGCTGGTGAATTTCAGTAGTGTGGTTGTTGATAAATTTGTTGGTGTTATCGATGTTTTTTAGAACGTTTTTTGTGTTATTCAAAGTAGAGCTTTTTGCTGAATTTCTTGGTGATATTCAGTTTTGAGGTTGTTCAATTTGTTGGTGATTTTCAATGTTGAGGTTGTCGTTGAATTTGTTGGTGTTTTTCAATGTTGAGGTTGTTCAATTTGTTGGTGATTTTCAATATTGAGGTTGTTGTTGAATTTGTTGGTATTATCAATGTTCTTTTTTGATCTTTTTTGTACTTTTAAATGTTGAGGTTGTTGTTGAATTTGTTGGTGTTTTTCAATATTGAGGTTTTTGATGAATTTGTTGGTGTTTTTCAATGTTGAGGTTGTTGTTAAATTTTTTGGTGATATTCAATAATGAGATTGTTGTTGAAGTTGTTGGTGTTATCAATTTTTTTTTGAACTTTTTTGTATTTTTGAAAGTTGAGCTTGTTGTTGAATTTGTTGGTTTTTTTCAATGTTGACGTTGTTGTTGAATTTGTTGGTGTTTTTGAATGTTGAGGTTGTTGTTGAATTTGTTGGTGATTATCAATATTGAAGTTGTTGAATTTGTTGGTGATTTTCAATATTGAGGTTGTTGTTGAATTTGTTGGTATTATCAATGTTCTTTTTTGATCTTTTTTGTACTTTTAAATGTTGAGGTTGTTGTTGAATTTGTTGGTGTTTTTCAATATTGAGGTTTTTGATGAATTTGTTGGTGTTTTTCAATGCTGAGGTTGTTGTTAAATTTGTTGGTGATATTCAATAATGAGATTGTTGTTGAAGTTGTTGGTGTTATCAATTTTTTTTTGAACTTTTTTGTATTTTTGAAAGTTGAGCTTGTTGTTGAATTTGTTGGTTTTTTTCAATGTTGACGTTGTTGTTGAATTTGTTGGTGTTTTTGAATGTTGAGGTTGTTGTTGAATTTGTTGGTGATTATCAATATTGAAGTTGTTGAATTTGTTGGTGATTTTCAATGTTGAGGTTGTTGTTGAATTTGTTGGCGTTTTTCAATGTTGAGTTTGTTGTCGAATTTGTTGGTGTTATCAATGTTATTTTTTGAACTTAATTCTATTTTTCAATGTTGAGGTTGTTGATGAATTATTTGTTGAATTTCATTGTTGAGGTTGTTGAAGTTGTTGGTGTTTTTCAATGTTGAGGTTGTTGTTGAATTTGTTGCTGATTTTCGATATTATGGTTGTTGATGAATTTGTTGGTGTTTTTCATTGTTGAGGTTGTTGTTGAATTTGTTGGTGATTTTCATTATTGAAGTTGTTGAATTTGTTGGTGATTTTCAATGTTGAGGTTGTTGTTGAATTTGTTGGTGTTTTTCATTTTGAGGTCTTTGTTGAATTTATTGGTGTTATCAATGTTTCTTTTGAACTTTTTCTCTCTATTAAAAGTTGAGGTTCTTGTTCAATTTGTTGGTGTTTTTCATTGTTGCGGTTTTTGAATTTTTTGGTGTTTTTCATTGTTGAGGTTGTTGAAGTTGTTGTTGTGTTTCAATGTTGAGGTTGTTGTTGAATTTGTTGGTGTTTTTCATTGTTGAGATTGTTGTTGAATTTGATGGTGCTTTTCAATGTTGCGGTTGTTGTTGAATTTTTTGGTGTTTTTCATTGCAGAGGTTGTAGTTGAATTTGGTGGCATTTTTCAATGCTGACGTTGTTGTTGAATTTGTTGGTGATTTTCAATATTGAAGTTGTTGAATTTGTTGGTGATTTTCAATGTTGACGTTGTTGTAGAATTTGTTGTTGTCTTTCAATATTGAGGTTGTTGTTGAATTTGTTGGTTGCTTTCAATATTGAGGTTGTTGCATTTGTTGTTGATTTTTAATGTTGAGGTCGTTGTTGAAATTGTTGGTGTCTTTCAATATTGAGGTCGTTGTTGAATTTGTTGGTGTTTTTCAATGTTGAGGTTGATGTTGAATTTGTTGGTGATTTTCAATATTGAGGTTGTTGTTTAATTTGTTGGCATTTTTCAATGTTGAGATTGTTGTTGAATTTGTTGCTGATTTCCAATGTTGAGGTCGTTGTTGAAATTGTTGGTGTCTTTCAATATTGAGGTTGTTGTTGAATTTGTTGGTGTTTTTCAAAGTTGAGGTTGTTGTTGAATTTGTTGGTGATTTTCAATATTGACGTTGTTGTTGAATTTGTTGGTATTATCAATGTTATTTTTTGAACTCTTTTGTATTTTTCTATGTTGAGGTTGTTTTTGAATTTGCTGGTATTTTTCGATGTTGAGGTTGTTGTTGAATTTGTAGGTGTTTTTCATTGTTGAGGATGTTGTTGAATTTGTCGCTGTTTTTCAATGTTGAGGTTGTTGAATTTGTTGGTGTTTTTCAATGTTGACGTTGTTGTTGAATTTGTTCTTGATTTAATATACAGTTTGTTGTTGAATTTGTTGGCATTTTTCAATGTTGAGATTGTTGTTGAATTTGTTGCTGATTTACAATGTTGAGGTCGTTGTTGAAATTGTTGGTGTCTTTCAATATTGAGGTTGTTGTTGAATTTGTTGGTGTTTTTCAAAGTTGAGGTTGTTGTTGATTTTGTTGGTGATTTTCAATATTGACGTTGTTGTTGAATTTGTTGGTATTATCAATGTTATTTTTTGAACTCTTTTGTATTTTTCTATGTTGAGGTTGTTTTTGAATTTGCTGGTATTTTTCGATGTTGAGGTTGTTGTTGAATTTGTAGGTGTTTTTCATTGTTGAGGATGTTGTTGAATTTGTCGCTGTTTTTCAATGTTGAGGTTGTTGTTGAACATTTTGCTGTTTTTCATTCTTGAGGTTTTTGTTGAATTTGTTGGTGATATCACTGTTTTTTGTTGAACTTGTTTGGATTTATAATAGTGCAGGTTGTTGATGAATTTGTTGGTGTTTTTCAATGTTGAGGTTTTTGTTGAATTTTTTAGTGTTTTTCATTGTTGAGGTCTTTGTTGACTTTGTTTGTGCTTTTCAATGTTGAGGTTGTTGAATTTGTTGGTGTTTTTCAATGTTGACGTTGTTGTTGAATTTGTTCTTGATTTAATATACAGTTTGTTGTTGAATTTGTTGGTGTTATCCATGTTATTTCTTAGATTTTCCAATGTTGAGGTTGTTGTTGAATTTGTTGGTGTTATCAATTGTAGTTTTTGAACTTTTTTGTATTTTTCAATATTGTGGTTGTTGTTGAATTTGTTGGTGATTTTCAATATTGATGTTGTTGAATTTTTTGGTGATTTTCAATGTTGAGGTTGTATTTGGATTTGTTGGTGTCTTTCAATATTGAGGTTGTTGTTGAATTTGTTGGTGTTTTTCAATGTTGAGGTTTTTGTTGAATTTGTTGGCGTTTTTCAATGTTGAGGTCGTTGTTGAATTTGATGGTGATTTTCAATATTGAGGTTGTTGTTGAATTTGTTGGTATTATCAATGTTATTTTTTGAACTTTTTTATGTTTTTCTATGTTGAAGTTGTTTTTGAATTTGTTCGTTTTGTTCAATGTTGAGGTTGTTGTTGAATTTGTTGGTGTTTTTAATTGTTAAGGTTGTTGTTGAATTTGTCGCTGTTTTTCATTGTTGAGGTTTTTGTTGAATTTGTTGGTGTTATCAGTGTTTTCTGTTGAACTTGTTTGTAATTATAATAGTTAAGGTTGTTGTTGAATTTGTTGGTGATTTTCAATGTTGAGCTTGTTGAATTTGTTGGTGTTTATCAATGTTGAGGTTGTTGAATTAGTTGGAGTTTTTCAATGTTGAGGTTGTCGTTGAATTTGTTGGTGATTTTCAATGTTGAGTTTGTTGTTGAACTTGTTGCTGTTTTTCATTGTTGAGGTTTTTGTTGAATTGTTTGGTGTTATCAATGTTATTTTTTGAACTTTTTTGTATTTTTCAATATTGAGCTTGTTGTTGAATTTGTTGGCGTTTTTTAATGTTGAGGTTGTTGTTGCATTTGTTGGTGATTTATAATGTTGAGGCTGTTTTTGAATTTGCTGGTATTTTTCGATGTTGAGGTTGTTGTTGAATTTGTAGGTGTTTTTCATTGTTGAGGATGTTGTTGAATTTGTCGCTGTTTGTCAATGTTGAGGTTGTTGTTGAACATTTTGCTGTTTTTCATTCTTGAGGTTTTTGTTGAATTTGTTGGTGATATCAATGTTTTTTGTTGAACTTGTTTGGATTTATAATAGTGCAGGTTGTTGATGAATTTGTTGGTGTTTTTCAATGTTGAGGTTTTTGTTGAATTTTTTAGTGTTTTTCATTGTTGAGGTCTTTGTTGAATTTGTTTGTGCTTTTCAATGTTGAGGTTGTTGAATTTGTTGGTGTTTTTCAATGTTGAGGTTGTTGAATTTGATGGTGTTTTTCAATGTTGACGTTGTTGTTGAATTTGTTCTTGATTTAATATACAGTTTGTTGTTGAATTTGTTGGTGTTATCCATGTTATTTCTTAGATTTTCCAATGTTGAGGTTCTTGTTGAATTTGTTGGTGTTATCAATGGTATTTTTTGAACTATTTTGTATTTTTCACTATTGAGGTTGTTATTGAATTTGTTGGCGTTTTTCAATGTTGAGGTTGTTGTTGAATTTTGTGGTCATTTTCAATATTGATGTTGTTGAATTTGTTGGTAATTTTCAATGTTGAGGTTGTTGTTGAATTTCTTGGCGTCTTTCAATGTTGATGTTTTTATTGAACTTTTTCTCTTCTTTTAAAAGTTGAGGTTGTTGTTGAATTTGTTGTTGATTTTCAATGTTGAGCTTGTGGTTAAATTTGTAGGTTTTTTTCAAATTTGAGATTGTTGTTGAATTTGTTGGTGTTTTTCAATGTTGAGGTTGATTTTGAATTTGTAGTTGATTATCAATATTGAGGTTGTTGTTGAATTTGTTGGCTTTTTTCAATGTTGAGATTGTTGTTGAATTTGTTGCTGATTTTCAATGTTGAGGTCGTTGTTGAACTTGTTGGTGTCATTCAATGTTGAGGTTGCTGGTGAATTTGATGGTGTTATCAATGATTTTTGTTGAACTTGTTTGTATTTATAATAGTTGAGGTTGTTGATAAATTTGTTGGTGTTTTTCAATGTTGAGGTTGTTGTTGAATTTTTTGCTGTTTTTCATTGTTGAGGTTCTGGATGAATTTGTTGCTGTTTTTCAATGTTGAGGTTGTTGTTGAATTTTTTGGTGTTTTTCATTTTGAGGTCTTTGTTGAATTTATTGGTGTTATCAATGTTTCTTTTGAACTTTTTCTGTCTATTAAAAGTTGAGGTTCTTGTTCAATTTGTTGGTGTTTTTCATTGTTGCGGTTTTTGAATTTTTTGGTGTTTTTCATTGTTGAGGTTGTTGAAGTTGTTGTTGTGTTTCAATGTTGAGGTTGTTGTTGAATTTGTTGGTGTTTTTCATTGTTGAGATTGTTGTTGAATTTGATGGTGCTTTTCAATGTTGCGGTTGTTGTTGAATTTTTTGGTGTTTTTCATTGCAGAGGTTGTAGTTGAATTTGGTGGCATTTTTCAATGCTGACGTTGTTGTTGAATTTGTTGGTGATTTTCAATATTGAAGTTGTTGAATTTGTTGGTGATTTTCAATGTTGACGTTGTTGTAGAATTTGTTGTTGTCTTTCAATATTGAGGTTGTTGTTGAATTTGTTGGTTGCTTTCAATATTGAGGTTGTTGCATTTGTTGTTGATTTTTAATGTTGAGGTCGATGTTGAAATTGTTGGTGTCTTTCAATATTGAGGTTGTTGTTGAATTTGTTGGTGTTTTTCAATGTTGAGGTTGATGTTGAATTTGTTGGTGATTTTCAATATTGAGGTTGTTGTTTAATTTGTTGGCATTTTTCAATGTTGAGATTGTTGTTGAATTTGTTGCTGATTTCCAATGTTGAGGTCGTTGTTGAAATTGTTGGTGTCTTTCAATATTGAGGTTGTTGTTGAATTTGTTGGTGTTTTTCAAAGTTGAGGTTGTTGTTGAATTTGTTGGTGATTTTCAATATTGACGTTGTTGTTGAATTTGTTGGTATTATCAATGTTATTTTTTGAACTCTTTTGTATTTTTCTATGTTGAGGTTGTTTTTGAATTTGCTGGTATTTTTCGATGTTGAGGTTGTTGTTGAATTTGTCGCTGTTTTTCAATGTTGAGGTTGTTGAATTTGTTGGTGTTTTTCAATGTTGACGTTGTTGTTGAATTTGTTCGATTTAATATACAGTTTGTTGTTGAATTTGTTGGCATTTTCCAATGTTGAGATTGTTGTTGAATTTGTTGCTGATTTACAATGTTGAGGTCGTTGTTGAAATTGTTGGTGTCTTTCAATATTGAGGTTGTTGTTGAATTTGTTGGTGTTTTTCAAAGTTGAGGTTGTTGTTGATTTTGTTGGTGATTTTCAATATTGACGTTGTTGTTGAATTTGTTGGTATTATCAATGTTATTTTTTGAACTCTTTTGTATTTTTCTATGTTGAGGTTGTTTTTGAATTTGCTGGTATTTTTCCATGTTGAGGGTGTTGTTGAATTTGTAGGTGTTTTTCATTGTTGAGGATGTTGTTGAATTTGTCGCTGTTTTTCAATGTTGAGGTTGTTGTTGAACATTTTGCTGTTTTTCATTCTTGAGGTTTTTGTTGAATTTGTTGGTGATATCACTGTTTTTTGTTGAACTTGTTTGGATTTATAATAGTGCAGGTTGTTGATGAATTTGTTGGTGTTTTTCAATGTTGAGGTTTTTGTTGAATTTTTTAGTGTTTTTCATTGTTGAGGTCTTTGTTGACTTTGTTTGTGCTTTTCAATGTTGAGGTTGTTGAATTTGTTGGTGTTTTTCAATGTTGACGTTGTTGTTGAATTTGTTCTTGATTTAATATACAGTTTGTTGTTGAATTTGTTGGTGTTATCCATGTTATTTCTTAGATTTTCCAATGTTGAGGTTGTTGTTGAATTTGTTGGTGTTATCAATTGTAGTTTTTGAACTTTTTTGTATTTTTCAATATTGTGGTTGTTGTTGAATTTGTTGGTGATTTTCAATATTGATGTTGTTGAATTTTTTGGTGATTTTCAATGTTGAGGTTGTATTTGGATTTGTTGGTGTCTTTCAATATTGAGGTTGTTGTTGAATTTGTTGGTGTTTTTCAATGTTGAGGTTTTTGTTGAATTTGTTGGCGTTTTTCAATGTTGAGGTCGTTGTTGAATTTGATGGTGATTTTCAATATTGAGGTTGTTGTTGAATTTGTTGGTATTATCAATGTTATTTTTTGAACTTTTTTATGTTTTTCTATGTTGAAGTTGTTTTTGAATTTGTTCGTTTTGTTCAATGTTGAGGTTGTTGTTGAATTTGTTGGTGTTTTTAATTGTTAAGGTTGTTGTTGAATTTGTCGCTGTTTTTGATTGTTGAGGTTTTTGTTGAATTTGTTGGTGTTATCAGTGTTTTTTGTTGAACTTGTTTGTATTTATAATAGTTAAGGTTGTTGATGAATTTGTTGGTGATTTTCAATGTTGAGCTAGTTGAATTTGTTGGTGTTTATCAATGTTGAGGTTGTTGAATTAGTTGGAGTTTTTCAATGTTGAGGTTGTCGTTGAATTTGTTGGTGATTTTCAATGTTGAGTTTGTTGTTGAACTTGTTGCTGTTTTTCATTGTTGAGGTTTTTGTTGAATTGTTTGGTGTTATCAATGTTATTTTTTGAACTTTTTTGTATTTTTCAATATTGAGCTTGTTGTTGAATTTGTTGGCGTTTTTTAATGTTGAGGTTGTTGTTGCATTTGTTGGTGATTTATAATGTTGAGGTTGTTTTTTAATTTGCTGGTATTTTTCGATGTTGAGGTTGTTGTTGAATTTGTAGGTTTTTTTCATTGTTGAGGATGTTGTTGAATTTGTCGCTGTTTTTCAATGTTGAGGTTGTTGTTGAACATTTTGCTGTTTTTCATTCTTGAGGTTTTTGTTGAATTTGTTGGTGATATCAATGTTTTTTGTTGAACTTGTTTGGAATTATAATAGTGCAGGTTGTTGATGAATTTGTTGGTGTTTTTCAATGTTGAGGTTTTTGTTGAATTTTTTAGTGTTTTTCATTGTTGAGGTCTTTGTTGAATTTGTTTGTGCTTTTCAATGTTGAGGTTGTTGAATTTGTTGGTGTTTTTCAATGTTGACGTTGTTGTTGAATTTGTTCTTGATTTAATATACAGTTTGTTGTTGAATTTGTTGGTGTTATCCATGTTATTTCTTAGATTTTCCAATGTTGAGGTTGTTGTTGAATTTGTTGGTGTTATCAATTGTAGTTTTTGAACTTTTTTGTATTTTTCAATATTGTGGTTGTTGTTGAATTTGTTGGTGATTTTCAATATTGATGTTGTTGAATTTTTTGGTGATTTTCAATGTTGAGGTTGTTGTTGAATTTGTTGGCGTCTTTCACTGTTGAGGTTGTTGTTGAAGTTCTTTGTGTTATCAATGTTTTATTGAACTTTTTCTCTTCTTTTAAAAGTTGAGGTTGTTGTTGAATTTGTTGATGATTTTCAATGTTGAGCTTGTTGTTGAATTTGTAGGTTTTTTTCAATGTAGAGGTTGATGTTGAATTTGTGGGTGATTTTCAATATTGAGGTTGTTGTTGAATTTGTTGACGTTTATCAATGTTGAGATTGTTGTTGAATTTGATGCTGATTTTCAATGTTGAGGTCGTTGTTGAACTTGTTGTTGTCTTTCAATATTGAGGTTGTTGTTGAATTTGTTGGTGTTTTTCAATGTTGATGTTGTTGTTGAATTTGTTGGTGATTTTCAATATTGAGGTTGTTGTTGAATTTGTTGGTATTATCAATGTTATTTTTTGAACTTTTTTGTATTTTTCTATGTTGAGGTTGTTTTTGAATTTGTTGGTATTTTTCGATGTTGAGATGGTTGTTGAACTTGTTGCTGTTTTTCATTGTTGAGGTTTTTGTTGAATTTCATGGTGTTATCAATGTTTTTTGTTGAACTTGTTTGTATTTATAATAGTTAAGGTTATTGATGAATTAGTTGGTGTTATTCAATGTTCAGGTTGTCGTTGAATTTGGAGCTGATTTTCAATTTGACGTTGTTGTTGAATTTGTTCTTGATTTTCAATATAGAGTTTGTTGTTGAATTTGTTGGTGTTATCCATGTTATTTTTTAGTTTTTCCAATGTTGAGGTTGTTGTTGAATTTGTTGGAGATTTTCAATATTGATGTTGTTGAATTTTTTGGTGGTTTTCAATGTTGAGGTTGTATTTGAATTTGTTGGTGTCTTTCAATATTGAGGTTGTTGTTGAATTTGTTGGCGTTTTTTATGAACTTTTTCTCTTCTTTTAAAAGTTGAGGTTGTTGTTGAATTTGTTGGTGTTTTTCAATGTTGAGCCTCTGGTTGAATTTGTAGGTTTTTATTAATGTTGAGGTAGTTGTTGAATTTGTTGGTGTTTTTCAATATTGATGTTGCTGTTGAATTTGTTGACGTTTCTCAATGTTGAGATTGTTGTGGAATTTGTTGCTGATTTTCAATGTTGAGGTCGTTGTTGACCTTTTTGGTGTCTTTCAATATTGAGGTTGTTGTTGAATTTGTTGGTGTTTTTCAATGTTGAGGTTGTTGTTGAATTTGATGGTGATTTTCAATATTGAGGTTGTTGTGGAATTTGTTGGTATCATTAATGTTATTTTTTGAACTTTTTTGTATTTTTCTATGTTGAAGTTGTTTTTGAATTTGTTGGTATTTTTCAATGTTGAGGTTGTTGTTGAATTTGTTGGTTTTTTTCATTGTTAAGGTTGTTGTTGAATTTGTCACTGTTTTTCAATGTTGAGGTTGTTGTTGAATTTGTTGCTGTTTTTCATTCTTGAGGTTTTTGTTGAATTTGTTGGTATTATCAATGTTATTTTTTGAATATTTTTGTATTTTTCGATGTTGCGGTTCCTGTTGAATTTGTTGGTGTTTTTCATTGTTGACGTTGTTGTTGAATTTTTTGGTGTTTTTCAATGTTGAGGTCTTTGTTGAATTTGTTGGTGTTATCAATGTTTCTTTTGAACTTTTTCTCTTTTTTTAAAAGTAGAGGTTCTTGTTCAGTTTGTTGGTATTTTTCATTGTTGCAGTTTTTGAATTTTTTGGTGTTTTTCATTGTTGAGGTTATTGAAGTTGTTGGTGTTTTTCATTGTTGAGGTTGTTGTTGTTCTTTTTGGTGTTTTTCATTGTTGTGGTTGTTGTTCAATTTGTTGCTTTTCTTCAATGTTGAGGTTGTTGTCGAATTTGTTGCTGATTTTCAATGTTGAGGTTGTTGAATTTGTTGGTGTTTATCAATGTTGATGTTGTTGTTGAAATTGATGTTGATTTTCAATATTGAGTTTGTTGTTGAATTTGTTGGTGTTATCAATGTTATTTTTTGAACTTTTTTGTATTTTCCAATGTTGAGGTTGTTGTTGAATTTGTTGGTGTTATCAATGTTATTTTTTCAACTTTTTTGTATTTTTCAATATTGAGGTTGTTATTGAATTTGTTGGCGTTTTTCAGTGTTGAGGTTGTTGTTGAATTTGTTGGTGTCTTTCAATATTGAGGTTGTTGTTGAATTTCTTGGTCTTGTCAATGTTTTTTTTGAACTTTTTCTCTTCTTTTAATAGTTGAGGTTGTTGTTGAATTTGTTGGTGTTTTTCAACGTTGAGCTTCTGGTTGAATTTGTAGGATTTTTTGCAAAGTTGAGGTTGTTGTTGAATTTGTTGGTGTTTTTCAATGTTGAGATTGATGTTGATTTTGTTGCTGATTTTCAATGTTGAGGTCGTTGTTGAACTTGTTGGTGTCATTCAATGTTGAGGTTGTTTTTGAATTTGATGGTGTTATCAATGTTTTTTGTTGAACTTGTTTGTATTTGTAATAGTTGAGGTTGTTGATGAATTTGTTGGCTTTTTTCAATGTTGAGACTGTTGTTGAATTTGTTGCTGATTTTCAATGTTGAGGTCGTTGTTGAACTTGTTGGTGGCATTCAATGTTGAGGTTGCTGTTGAATTTGATGGTGTTATCAATGTTTTTTGTTGAACTTGTTTGTATTTATAATAGTTGAGGTTGTTGATGAATTTGTTGCTGTTTTTCAATGTTGAGGTTGTTGTTGAATTTTTTGGTGTTTTTCATCTTGAGGTCTTTGTTGAATTTATTGTTGTTATCAATGTTTCTTTTGAACTTTTTCTCTTCTATTAAAAGTTGAGGTTCTTGTTCAATTTGTTGGTATTTTTCATTGTTGCGGTTTTTGAATTTTTTGTTGTTCTTCATTGTTGAGGTTGTTGAAGTTGTTGTTGTTTTTCAATGTTGAGGTTGTTGTTGAATTTGTTGGTGTTTTTCATTGTTGAGATTGTTGTTGAATTTGTTGGTGCTTTTCAATGTTGCGGCTGTTGTTGAATTTTTTGGTGTTTTTCATTGCAGAGGTTGTAGTTGAATTTGGTGGCATTTTTCAATGCTGAGGTTGTTGTTGAATTTGTTGGTGATTTTCAATGTTGACGTTGTTGTAGAATTTGTTGTTGTCTTTCAATATTGAGGTTGTTGTTGAATTTGTTGGTTGCTTTCAATATTGAGGTTGTTGCATTTGTTGTTGATTTTCAATGTTGAGGTCGTTGTTAAAATTGTTGGTGTCTTTCAATATTGAGGTTGTTGTTGAATTTGTTGGTGATTTTCAATATTGAGGTTGTTGTTGAATTTGTTGTCGTTTTTCAATATTGAGGTTGTTGTTGAATTTGTTGCTGATTTTCAATGTTGAGGTCGTTGTTGAAATTGTTGGTGTCTTTCAATATTGAGGTTGTTGTTGAATTTGTTGGTGTTTTTCAAAGTTGAGGTTGTTGTTGAATTTGTTGGTGATTTTCAATATTGACGTTGTTGTTGAATTTGTTGCTATTATCAATGTTATTTTTTGAACTCTTTTGTATTTTTCTGTGTTGAGGTTGTTTTTGAATTTGCTGGTATTTTTCGATGTTGATGTTGTTGTTTGAATTTGTAGGTGTTTTTCATTGTTGAGGATGTTGTTGAATTTGTCGCTGTTTGTCAATGTTGAGGTTGTTGTTGAACATGTTGCTGTTTTTCATTCTTGAGGTTTTTGTTGAATTTGTTGGTGATATCAATGTTTTTTTTTTGAACTTGTTTGCATTTATAATAGTGCAGGTTGTTGATGAATTTGTTGGTGTTTTTCAATGTTGAGGTTTTTGTTGAATTTTTTGGTGTTTTTCATTGTTGAGGTCTTTGTTGAATTTGTTTGTGCTTTTCAATGTTGAGGTTGTTGAATTTGTTGGTGTTTTTCAATGTTGAGGTTGTTGAATTTGATGGTGTTTTTCAATGTTGACGTTGTTGTTGAATTTGTTCTTAATTTAATATACAGTTTGTTGTTGAATTTGTTGGTGTTATCCATGTTATTTCTTAGATTTTCCAATGTTGAGGTTCTTGTTGAATTTGTTGGTGTTATCAATGGTATTTTTTGAACTATTTTGTATTTTTCACTATTGAGGTTGTTATTGAATTTGTTGGCGTTTTTCAATGTTGAGGTTGTTGTTGAATTTTGTGGTCATTTTCAATATTGATGTTGTTGAATTTGTTGGTAATTTTCAATGTTGAGGTTGTTGTTGAATTTCTTGGCGTCTTTCAATGTTGATGTTTTTATTGAACTTTTTCTCTTCTTTTAAAAGTTGAGGTTGTTGTTGAATTTGTTGTTGATTTTCAATGTTGAGCTTGTGGTTAAATTTGTAGGTTTTTTTCAAATTTGAGATTGTTGTTGAATTTGTTGGTGTTTTTCAATGTTGAGGTTGATTTTGAATTTGTAGTTGATTATCAATATTGAGGTTGTTGTTGAATTTGTTGGCTTTTTTCAATGTTGAGATTGTTGTTGAATTTGTTGCTGATTTTCAATGTTGAGGTCGTTGTTGAACTTGTTGGTGTCATTCAATGTTGAGGTTGCTGGTGAATTTGATGGTGTTATCAATGTTTTTTGTTGAACTTGTTTGTATTTATAATAGCTGAGGTTGTTGATGAATTTGTTGCTGTTTTTCAATGTTGAGGTTGTTGTTGAATTTTTTGGTGTTTTTCATTTTGAGGTCTTTGTTGAATTTATTGGTGTTATCAATGTTTCTTTTGAACTTTTTCTCTCTATTAAAAGTTGAGGTTCTTGTTCAATTTGTTGGTGTTTTTCATTGTTGCGGTTTTTGAATTTTTTGGTGTTTTTCATTGTTGAGGTTGTTGAAGTTGTTGTTGTGTTTCAATGTTGAGGTTGTTGTTGAATTTGTTGGTGTTTTTAATTGTTGAGATTGTTGTTGAATTTGATGGTGCTTTTCAATGTTGTGGTTGTTGTTGAATTTTTTGGTGTTTTTCATTGCAGAGGTTGTAGTTGAATTTGGTGGCATTTTTCAATGCTGACGTTGTTGTTGAATTTGTTGGTGATTTTCAATATTGAAGTTGTTGAATTTGTTGGTGATTTTCAATGTTGACGTTGTTGTAGAATTTGTTGTTGTCTTTCAATATTGAGGTTGTTGTTGAATTTGTTGGTTGCTTTCAATATTGAGGTTGTTGCATTTGTTGTTGATTTTTAATGTTGAGGTCGTTGTTGAAATTGTTGGTGTCTTTCAATATTGAGGTCGTTGTTGAATTTGTTGGTGTTTTTCAATGTTGAGGTTGATGTTGAATTTGTTGGTGATTTTCAATATTGAGGTTGTTGTTTAATTTGTTGGCATTTTTCAATGTTGAGATTGTTGTTGAATTTGTTGCTGATTTCCAATGTTGAGGTCGTTGTTGAAATTGTTGGTGTCTTTCAATATTGAGGTTGTTGTTGAATTTGTTGGTGTTTTTCAAAGTTGAGGTTGTTGTTGAATTTGTTGGTGATTTTCAATATTGACGTTGTTGTTGAATTTGTTGGTATTATCAATGTTATTTTTTGAACTCTTTTGTATTTTTCTATGTTGAGGTTGTTTTTGAATTTGCTGGTATTTTTCGATGTTGAGGTTGTTGTTGAATTTGTAGGTGTTTTTCATTGTTGAGGATGTTGTTGAATTTGTCGCTGTTTTTCAATGTTGAGGTTGTTGAATTTGTTGGTGTTTTTCAATGTTGACGTTGTTGTTGAATTTGTTCTTGATTTAATATACAGTTTGTTGTTGAATTTGTTGGCATTTTTCAATGTTGAGATTGTTGTTTAATTTGTTGCTGATTTCCAATGTTGAGGTCGTTGTTGAAATTGTTGGTGTCTTTCAATATTGAGGTTGTTGTTGAATTTGTTGGTGTTTTTCAAAGTTGAGGTTGTTGTTGAATTTGTTGGTGATTTTCAATATTGACGTTGTTGTTGAATTTGTTGGTATTATCAATGTTATTTTTTGAACTCTTTTGTATTTTTCTATGTTGAGGTTGTTTTTGAATTTGCTGGTATTTTTCGATGTTGAGGTTGTTGTTGAATTTGTAGGTGTTTTTCATTGTTGAGGATGTTGTTGAATTTGTCGCTGTTTTTCAATGTTGAGGTTGTTGTTGAACATTTTGCTGTTTTTCATTCTTGTGGTTTTTGTTGAATTTGTTGGTGATATCACTGTTTTTTGTTGAACTTGTTTGGATTTATAATAGTGCAGGTTGTTGATGAATTTGTTGGTGTTTTTCAATGTTGAGGTTTTTGTTGAATTTTTTAGTGTTTTTCATTGTTGAGGTCTTTGTTGACTTTGTTTGTGCTTTTCAATGTTGAGGTTGTTGAATTTGTTGGTGTTTTTCAATGTTGACGTTGTTGTTGAATTTGTTCTTGATTTAATATACAGTTTGTTGTTGAATTTGTTGGTGTTATCCATGTTATTTCTTAGATTTTCCAATGTTGAGGTTGTTGTTGAATTTGTTGGTGTTATCAATTGTAGTTTTTGAACTTTTTTGTATTTTTCAATATTGTGGTTGTTGTTGAATTTGTTGGTGATTTTCAATATTGATGTTGTTGAATTTTTTGGTGATTTTCAATGTTGAGGTTGTATTTGGATTTGTTGGTGTCTTTCAATATTGAGGTTGTTGTTGAATTTGTTGGTGTTTTTCAATGTTGAGGTTTTTGTTGAATTTGTTGGCGTTTTTCAATGTTGAGGTCGTTGTTGAATTTGATGGTGATTTTCAATATTGAGGTTGTTGTTGAATTTGTTGGTATTATCAATGTTATTTTTTGAACTTTTTTATGTTTTTCTATGTTGAAGTTGTTTTTGAATTTGTTCGTTTTGTTCAATGTTGAGGTTGTTGTTGAATTTGTTGGTGTTTTTAATTGTTAAGGTTGTTGTTGAATTTGTCGCTGTTTTTCATTGTTGAGGTTTTTGTTGAATTTGTTGGTGTTATCAGTGTTTTCTGTTGAACTTGTTTGTATTTATAATAGTTAAGGTTGTTGTTGAATTTGTTGGTGATTTTCAATGTTGAGCTTGTTGAATTTGTTGGTGTTTATCAATGTTGAGGTTGTTGAATTAGTTGGAGTTTTTCAATGTTGAGGTTGTCGTTGAATTTGTTGGTGATTTTCAATGTTGAGTTTGTTGTTGAACTTGTTGCTGTTTTTCATTGTTGAGGTTTTTGTTGAATTGTTTGGTGTTATCAATGTTATTTTTTGAACTTTTTTGTATTTTTCAATATTGAGCTTGTTGTTGAATTTGTTGGCGTTTTTTAATGTTGAGGTTGTTGTTGCATTTGTTGGTGATTTATAATGTTGAGGTTGTTTTTGAATTTGCTGGTATTTTTCGATGTTGAGGTTGTTGTTGAATTTGTAGGTGTTTTTCATTGTTGAGGATGTTGTTGAATTTGTCGCTGTTTTTCAATGTTGAGGTTGTTGTTGAACATTTTGCTGTTTTTCATTCTTGAGGTTTTTGTTGAATTTGTTGGTGATATCAATGTTTTTTGTTGAACTTGTTTGGATTTATAATAGTGCAGGTTGTTGATGAATTTGTTGGTGTTTTTCAATGTTGAGGTTTTTGTTGAATTTTTTAGTGTTTTTCATTGTTGAGGTCTTTGTTGAATTTGTTTGTGCTTTTCAATGTTGAGGTTGTTGAATTTGTTGGTGTTATCCATGTTATTTCTTAGATTTTCCAATGTTGAGGTTGTTGTTGAATTTGTTGGTGTTATCAATTGTAGTTTTTGAACTTTTTTGTATTTTTCAATATTGTGGTTGTTGTTGAATTTGTTGGTGATTTTCAATATTGATGTTGTTGAATTTTTTGGTGATTTTCAATGTTGAGGTTGTATTTGGATTTGTTGGTGTCTTTCAATATTGAGGTTGTTGTTGAATTTGTTGGTGTTTTTCAATGTTGAGGTTTTTGTTGAATTTGTTGGCGTTTTTCAATGTTGAGGTCGTTGTTGAATTTGATGGTGATTTTCAATATTGAGGTTGTTGTTGAATTTGTTGGTATTATCAATGTTATTTTTTGAACTTTTTTATGTTTTTCTATGTTGAAGTTGTTTTTGAATTTGTTCGTTTTGTTCAATGTTGAGGTTGTTGTTGAATTTGTTGGTGTTTTTAATTGTTAAGGTTGTTGTTGAATTTGTCGCTGTTTTTGATTGTTGAGGTTTTTGTTGAATTTGTTGGTGTTATCAGTGTTTTTTGTTGAACTTGTTTGTATTTATAATAGTTAAGGTTGTTGATGAATTTGTTGGTGATTTTCAATGTTGAGCTAGTTGAATTTGTTGGTGTTTATCAATGTTGAGGTTGTTGAATTAGTTGGAGTTTTTCAATGTTGAGGTTGTCGTTGAATTTGTTGGTGATTTTCAATGTTGAGTTGTTGAACTTGTTGCTGTTTTTCATTGTTGAGGTTTTTGTTGAATTGTTTGGTGTTATCAATGTTATTTTTTGAACTTTTTTGTATTTTTCAATATTGAGCTTGTTGTTGAATTTGTTGGCGTTTTTTAATGTTGAGGTTGTTGTTGCATTTGTTGGTGATTTATAATGTTGAGGTTGTTGTTGAATTTGTTGGTATCTTTCAATGTTGAGGTTGTAGTTGAATTTGTTGCTGTTATCAATGTTTCTTTTGAACTTTTTCTCTTTTTTTAAAAGTTGAGGTTCTTGTTCAATTTGTTGGTATTTTACATTGTTGCAGTTTTTGAATTTTTTGGTGTTTTTCATTGTTGAGGTTATTGAAGTTGTTGGTGTTTTTCAATGTTGAGGTTGTTGTTGAATTTGTTGGTGTTTTTCATTGTTGAGATTGTTGTTGAATTTGTTGGTGCTTTTCAATGTTGCGGTTGTTTTTGAATTTTTTGGTGTTTTTCATTGTGGAGGTTGTAGTTGAATTTGGTGGCATTTTTCAATGCTGAGGTTGTTGTTGAATTTGTTGGTGATTTTCAATATTGAAGTTGTTGAATTTGTTGGTGATTTTCAATGCTGAGGTTGTTGTAGAATTTGTTGGTGATTTTCAATATTGAGGTTGTTGTAGAATTTGTTGGTTGCTTTCAATATTGAGGTTGTTGCATTTGTTGTTGATTTTCAATGTTGAGGTCATTGTTGAACTTGTTGGTGTCTTTCAATATTGAGGTTGTTGTTGAATTTGTTGGTGTTTTTCAATGTTGAGGTTGTTGTTGAATATGTTGGTGATTTTCAATATTGAGGTTGTTGTTGAATTTGTTTGTATTATCAATGTTATTTTTTGAACTATTTTGTATTTTTCACTATTGAGGTTGTTGTTGAATTTGTTAGCGTTTTTCAATGTTGAGGTTGTTGTTGAATTTTGTGGTCATTTTCAATATTGATGTTGTTGAATTTGTTGGTGATTTTCAATGTTGAGGTTGTTGTTGAATTTGTTGGCGTCTTTCAATGTTGAGGTTGTTGTTGAAGTTCTTTGTGTTATCAATGTTTTATTGAACTTTTTCTCTTCTTTTAAAAGTTGAGGTTGTTGTTGAATTTGTTGATGATTTTCAATGTTGAGCTTGTTGTTGAATTTGTAGGTTTTTTTCAATGTAGAGGTTGATGTTGAATTTGTGGGTGATTTTCAATATTGAGGTTGTTGTTGAATTTGTTGACGTTTATCAATGTTGAGATTGTTGTTGAATTTGATGCTGATTTTCAATGTTGAGGTCGTTGTTGAACTTGTTGTTGTCTTTCAATATTGAGGTTGTTGTTGAATTTGTTGGTGTTTTTCAATGTTGATGTTGTTGTTGAATTTGTTGGTGATTTTCAATATTGAGGTTGTTGTTGAATTTGTTGGTATTATCAATGTTATTTTTTGAACTTTTTTGTATTTTTCTATGTTGAGGTTGTTTTTGAATTTGTTGGTATTTTTCGATGTTGAGATGGTTGTTGAACTTGTTGCTGTTTTTCATTGTTGAGGTTTTTGTTGAATTTCATGGTGTTATCAATGTTTTTTGTTGAACTTGTTTGTATTTATAATAGTTAAGGTTATTGATGAATTAGTTGGTGTTATTCAATGTTCAGGTTGTCGTTGAATTTGGAGCTGATTTTCAATTTGACGTTGTTGTTGAATTTGTTCTTGATTTTCAATATAGAGTTTGTTGTTGAATTTGTTGGTGTTATCCATGTTATTTTTTAGTTTTTCCAATGTTGAGGTTGTTGTTGAATTTGTTGGAGATTTTCAATATTGATGTTGTTGAATTTTTTGGTGGTTTTCAATGTTGAGGTTGTATTTGAATTTGTTGGTGTCTTTCAATATTGAGGTTGTTGTTGAATTTGTTGGCGTTTTTTATGAACTTTTTCTCTTCTTTTAAAAGTTGAGGTTGTTGTTGAATTTGTTGGTGTTTTTCAATGTTGAGCCTCTGGTTGAATTTGTAGGTTTTTATTAATGTTGAGGTAGTTGTTGAATTTGTTGGTGTTTTTCAATATTGATGTTGCTGTTGAATTTGTTGACGTTTCTCAATGTTGAGATTGTTGTGGAATTTGTTGCTGATTTTCAATGTTGAGGTCGTTGTTGACCTTTTTGGTGTCTTTCAATATTGAGGTTGTTGTTGAATTTGTTGGTGTTTTTCAATGTTGAGGTTGTTGTTGAATTTGATGGTGATTTTCAATATTGAGGTTGTTGTGGAATTTGTTGGTATCATTAATGTTATTTTTTGAACTTTTTTGTATTTTTCTATGTTGAAGTTGTTTTTGAATTTGTTGGTATTTTTCAATGTTGAGGTTGTTGTTGAATTTGTTGGTTTTTTTCATTGTTAAGGTTGTTGTTGAATTTGTCACTGTTTTTCAATGTTGAGGTTGTTGTTGAATTTGTTGCTGTTTTTCATTCTTGAGGTTTTTGTTGAATTTGTTGGTATTATCAATGTTATTTTTTGAATATTTTTGTATTTTTCGATGTTGCGGTTCCTGTTGAATTTGTTGGTGTTTTTCATTGTTGACGTTGTTGTTGAATTTTTTGGTGTTTTTCAATGTTGAGGTCTTTGTTGAATTTGTTGGTGTTATCAATGTTTCTTTTGAACTTTTTCTCTTTTTTTAAAAGTAGAGGTTCTTGTTCAGTTTGTTGGTATTTTTCATTGTTGCAGTTTTTGAATTTTTTTTGTGTTTTTCATTGTTGAGGTTATTGAAGTTGTTGGTGTTTTTCATTGTTGAGGTTGTTGTTGTTCTTTTTGGTGTTTTTCATTGTTGTGGTTGTTGTTGAATTTGTTGCTTTTCTTCAATGTTGAGGTTGTTGTCGAATTTGTTGCTGATTTTCAATGTTGAGGTTGTTGAATTTGTTGGTGTTTATCAATGTTGATGTTGTTGTTGAAATTGATGTTGATTTTCAATATTGAGTTTGTTGTTGAATTTGTTGGTGTTATCAATGTTATTTTTTGAACTTTTTTGTATTTTCCAATGTTGAGGTTGTTGTTGAATTTGTTGGTGTTATCAATGTTATTTTTTCAACTTTTTTGTATTTTTCAATATTGAGGTTGTTATTGAATTTGTTGGCGTTTTTCAGTGTTGAGGTTGTTGTTGAATTTGTTGGTGTTTTTCAACGTTGAGCTTCTGGTTGAATTTGTAGGATTTTTTGCAAAGTTGAGGTTGTTGTTGAATTTGTTGGTGTTTTTCAATGTTGAGGTTGATGTTGAATTTGTTGGTGATTTTCAATATTGAAGTTGTTGTTGAAAATGTTGGCGTTTTTCAATGTTGAGATTGTTGTTGAATTTGTAGCTGATTTTCAATGTTGAGGTTGTTATTGAAATGTTGGTGTTATCAACGTTATTTTTTGAACTTTTTGTATTTTTCAATGTTGAGGTTGTTTTTGAATTTGTTGGTATTTTTCAATGTTGTGGTTGTTGTTGAATTTGTTGGTGTTTTTCATTGTTGAGCTTCTTGTTGAATTTGTTGCAGTTTTTCAATGTTGAGGTTGTTGAATTTTTTGGAGTTTTTCAATGTACAGGTTGTTGATGAATTTATTGGTGTTTTTATATTGTTGATGTTGTTGTTGAATTTGTTGGTTTTATCAATGTTATTTTTTGAACTTATTTGTATTTTTCAATGTTGAGTTTGTTGTTGATTTTGTTGGTGTTATGAATTTTTTTTTGAACTTTTTCTCTTCTTTTAAAAGTTGAGGATGTTGTTGAATTTGTTTGTATTTTTCATTGTGGTGGTTTTTGAATTCGTTGGTGTTTGTCATTGTTGAGGTTGTTGAAGTTGTTGTTGTTTTTCAATGCTGAAATTGTTGTTGAATTTGTTGGTGATTTTCAATATTGAAGTTGTTGAATTTGTTGGTGATTTTCAATGTTGAGGTTGTTGTAGAATTTGTTGGTCTCTTTCAATATTAAAGTTGCTGTTGAATTTGTTGGTGTTTTTCAATGCTGAGGTTGTTGTTGAATTAGTTGGTGACTTTCAATATTGAGGTTGTTGAATTTGTTGGTGATTTTCAATGTTGAGTATGTTGTTGAATTTGTTGGTTATTTTCAGTATTGAGTTTGTTGCTGAATTTGTTGATGTTATCAATGTTATTTTTTGAACATTTTTTGTATTTTTCAATGTTGATGTTGTTTTTGATTTTGTTGGTATTTTTCAATGTTGATGTTGTTTTTTTTTGCTGTTTTTCATTGTTGAGGTTGTTGCTGAATTTGTTGCTGCTATTCAATATTGAGGTTGTTGTTGAATTTGTTGGTGATTTTCAGTCTTGAGGTTGTTGAATTTGTTGGTGTTTTTCAATGTTGAGGTTGTTGAATTTGTTGGTGTTTTTCAATATTGACGTTGTTGTTGAAATTGATGTTGATTTTCAATATTGAGTTTGTTGTTGAATTTGTTGGTGTTATCAATGTTTTTTTTTGAACTTTTTTGTGTTTTTCAATATTGATGTTGTTATTGAATTTGTTGGCGTTTTTCAATGTTGAGGTTGTTGTTGAATTTGTTGGTGATTTTCAATATTGATGTTATTGAATTTGTTGGTGATTTTCAATGTTGAGGTTGTTGTTGAATTTGTTGGTGTCTTTCAATATTGAGATTGTTGTTGAATTTGTTGGCGTTACTCAATGTTGAGGTTGTTGTTGAATTTCTTGGTCCTTTCAATGTTTTTTTTGAACTTTTTATCTTCTTTTAATAGTTGAGGTTGTTGTTGAATTTGTTGGTGTTTTTCAATGTTGAGATTGTTGTTGAATTTGTTGCCGTTTTTCAATGTTGAGATTGTTGTTGAATTTGTTGGTGATTTTCAGTATTGAGGCTGTTGTTTAATTTGTTGGTGTTATCAATGTTTTTTTTTGAACTTTTTCTCTTTTAAAAGTTGAGGATGATGTTGAATTTGTTGGTGTTTTTCAATGTTGAGGTTGTTGAAGTTTTTGGTGTTTTTCAATGTTGCGGTTGTTGTTGAATTTTTTGGTGTTTTTCATTGTATAGGTTGTAGTTGAATTTGTTGCTTTTTTTCAATATTCTGGTTGTTGTTGAATTTGAGGGTTATTTTCGATGCTGAGGTTGTTTTTGAATTTGTTGGTGATTTTCAATATTGAAGTTGTTGAATTTGTCGGTGCTTTTCAATGTTGAGGTTGTTGTAGAATTTGTTGGTGTCTTTCAATATTGAAGATGTTGTTGAATTTGTTGGTGTTTTTCAATGCTTAGGTTGTTGTTGAATTAGTTGGTGACTTTCAATATTGAGGTTGTTGAATTTGTTCGTGATTTTCAATGTTGAGGTTGTTGTTGAATTTGTTGGTGTTATCAGTGTTTATTTGGAATTATTTCTCTTCTTTTAAAAGTCAAGATTTTTGTTGAATTTGTTGCTGTTTTTCATTGTTGAGCTTCTTGTTGAATTAATTGTTGATTTTCAATATTGATTTTGTTGTTGAATTTGTTGGTGTTATCAATGATATTTTTTGAACTTTTACGTAGTTTTCAATTTTGAGGTTTTTATTGAATTTGCTGGTATTCTTCAATGTTGCGGTTGTTTTTTGAATTTTTTGGTGTTTTTCATTGTTGAGGTTGTTGAAATTGTTGGTGTTTTTCAATGTTGAGGTTGTTGTTGAATTTGTTGGTGTGTTTCAATGTTGAGGTTGTTGTTGAATTTGTTGGTGTTATCAATGTTCTTTTTTAAACTTTTTCTCTTCTTTTAAAAGTTGAAATTGTAGTTGAATTTGTTGGTGCTTTTCTATGTTGAGATTGTTGTTGAATTTGTTGCTGTTTTTCATTGTTGAGGTTGTTGTTGAATTTGTTGCTGTTTTTCAATGTTGAGGTTTTTGTTGAAATTGTTGGTGTTATCTATGTTATTGATGAACTTTTTTGTACTTTTAAAAGTTAAGGTAGTTGTTGAATTTGTTGGTGTTTTTCAATGTTCAGGTTGTTGTTGAATTTTTTGGTGTTTTTCATTGTTGAGGTTGTTGAATTTGTTGTTGATTTTCAATGTTGAGGTTGATGATTTTGTTTGTGTTTTTCATTGTTGAGGTTGTTGTTGAATTTGAAGGTGATTTTCAATGTTTTGAGGTTGCTGTTGAATTTGTTGTTGATTCAATATTGAGTTTGTTGTTGAATTTGTTGGTGTTATCAATGTTATTTTTTGAACTTTTTTCTATTTTTCAATATTGAGGATGTTGTTGAATTTGTTGGTTTTATAAATGTTTTTTTTTAACTTTTTCTCTTGATTTAAACGTTGAGGTTGTTGTTGAATTTGTTGGTTTTTGTCAATGTTGAGGTTGTTGTTGAATTTGTTGTTGATTTTCAATATCGAGTTTGTTGTTGAATTTAATGGTGTTATCAATTTTATTTTGTGAACTTTTTTGTATTTTTCTATGTCGAGTTTGTTTTTCAATGTTGTTTTTCGAACTTATTTGTATTTTTTAATATTGAGGTTGTTGTTGATATTGTTGTTGTTATCAATGTTTTTTATGAACATTTTCTCTTCTTTAAAAAGTTGACGTAGTTGTTGAATTTGTTGGTATTTTTCATTGTTGCGGTTGTTGAATTTATTGGTGTTTTTCATTGTTGAGGTTGTTGAATTTGTTAGTGTTTTTCAATTTTGCTGTTGTTGTTGAATTTTATGGTGTTTTTCATTGTAGAGGTTGTAGTTGAATTTGTTGATTTTTTTCAATATTGTTGTTCTTGTTGAATTTGTTAGTATTTTTCAATCCTGAGGTTGTTGTTGAATTTGATGTTGATTTTCAATATTGATGTTGTTAAATTTGTTGGTGATTTTCAATGTTGCGGTTGTAGAATTTGTTGGTGTCTTTCAATATTGAGGTTGTTGTTGAATTTGTTGTTGTTTTTCAATGTTGAGGTTGTTGTTGAATTTGTTGGTGACTTTCAATATTGAGGTTGATGAATTTGTTTGTGATTTTCAATGTTGAGATTGTTGTTGAATTTGTTGGTGTCTTTCAATATTGAGGTTGTTGTTGAATTTGTTGGTGTCATCAATGTTTACTTTGAAATTTTTCTCTTTTAAAAGTTGAGGATGTTGTTGAATTTGTTGGTGTTTTTCAATGTTGAGTTTCTTGTTGAATCAGTTGTTGATTTTCAATATTGAGTTTGTTGTTGAATTTGTTGGTGTTATCAATGATATTTTTTGAATTTTTTTCTTTTTTCAATGTTGAGATTGTTGATGAATTTGTTGGTGCTTTTCAATGTTGAGGTTGTTCAATATGTTGGTGATTTTCAACATTGAGGTTGTTGTTGCATTTGTTGGTTTTATCAATCTTCTTTTTTGAACTTTTTTGTTCTTTTAAATGTTGAGGTTGTTGGTGAATTTGTTGAGTCTTTCAATGTTGAGGTTGATGTTGAGTTTGTTGGTGATTTTCAATTTTGAGATTCTTGTTGAATTTGTTGCTGATTTTCAATGTTGAGGTTGTTGTTGAATTTGTTGGTGATTTTCAATGTTGAGGTTGTTGAATTTGTTGGTGATTTTCAATATTGAGGTTGTTGTTGAATTTGTTGGTGTTTTTCAATGTTGAGGTTGTTGTTGAATTTCTTGATGTTATCAATGTTTTCTTTGAACTTTTTCTATTCTTTTAAAAGTTGAGTTTATTGTTGAATTGGTTGGTGTTTTTCAACGTTGTGCTTTTTGTTGAATTTGTTGGTTTTTTCAATGTTGATGTTTTTGTTGAATTTGTTGGTGATTTTCAATGTTGAGGTTGTTGTTGAATTTGTTTTTGTTTTTCAATATAAAGTTGGTTGCTGAATTTATGGTGTTATCAATGTTTTTTTTGATCTTTTTATCTTATTTTAAAAGTTGAGGTTGTTGTTGAATTTTTCAATGTTGTGGTTGTTGTTGAATTATTTGGTGTTTTTCAATGTTAATGTTGTTCAATTTGTTGGTGATTATCAAGATTGAGGTTGTTGTTGAATATGTTTGTTTTTCAATGTTCTTTTTTAATCTTTTTATCTTGTTTTAAAAGTTGAGGTTGTTATTGAATTTGTTGTTGTTTTTCAATGTTGAGCTTGTTGTTGAATTTTTTGGTTTTTTTCAACGTTGAGGTTGTTGTTGAATTTGTTGGTGTTTTTCAGTGTTGAGGTTGTTGTTGAATTTGATGTTGATTTTCAATATTGAGTTTGTTGTTGAATTTAATGGTGTTATCAATGTTATTTTTTGAACTGTTTTGTATTTTTCAATGTCGAGGTTGTTGTTGAATTTGTTGGTCTTATCAATGTTATTTTTTGAACTTATTTGTATTTTTCAATGTTGAAATTTGTTTTTGAATTCTTGGTGTTATCAATTTTTTTTTTGAACTTTTTCTCTTTTGAAAGCAAAGGTTGTTGTTGAATTTGTTGATCTTTTTCAATGTTGAGTTTCTTGTTGAATTAATTGTTGATTTTCAATATTGAGTTTTTGTTGAATTTGTTGGTGTTACCAATGTTATTTTTGAACTTTTATGTAGTTTTCAATGTTGGGGTTGTTGTTGAATTTGTTGCTGTTATCAACGTTAATTTTTGAACTTTTTTGTATTTTACAATGTTGCGATTGTTGATGAATTGTTTGGTGTTTTTCATTGTTGAGGTTGCTGAATTTGTTGGTGTTTTTCAATGTTGAGGTTGTTGTTGAATTTGTTGGTGTTATCAATGTTTTTTGTTGAAATTGTTTGTATTTTTAAAAGTTAAGGTTGTTGTTGAATTTATTGGTGCTTTTCAATGTTGAGGTTGTTCAATTGGATGGTGATTTTCAACATTGAGGTTGTTGTTGAATTTGTTGGTTTTATCAATGATTTTTTTTGAACTTTTTTGTTCTTTTAAATGTTGAGGTTGTTGGTGAACCTGTTGGAGTTTTTAAATGTTGAGGTTGTTGTTGAATTTCTTGTTGTTAT
Organism: Cetorhinus maximus; assembly: GCF_964194155.1. Classification (NCBI taxonomy): domain Eukaryota; kingdom Metazoa; phylum Chordata; class Chondrichthyes; order Lamniformes; family Cetorhinidae; genus Cetorhinus; species Cetorhinus maximus. The sequence continues at coordinate 60,719 of NW_027597581.1, forward strand.
CAATGTTTTTTTTGAATTTTTTCTCTTCTTTTAAAAGTTTCGTTTGTTGCTGAATTTGTTGGTGTTTTTCAATGTTGACGTTGTTGTTGAATTTGTTCGTGATTTTCAATGTTGATGTTGTTGTTTAATTTGTTTTTGATTTTCAATATAAAGTTTGTTGCTGAATTTCATGGTGTTATCAATGTTATTTTTTGAACTTTTTTGTATTTTTCAATGTTGAGTTTGTTGTTGAATTTGTTGGTGTAATCAATGTTATTTTTTGAACTTTTTTGTATTTTTCAATGCTGAGATTGTTGTTGAATTTGTTGGTGTTATCAATGTTTTTTCGAACTTTTTCTCTTCTTTCAAAAGTTGAGGTTATTGTTGAATTTGTTGGTGTTTCTCAATGTTGAGCTTGTAGTTAAATTTGTGGGTGTTTTTCATTGTTGAGGTTGTTCAATTTGTTGGTGATTTTCAATATTGTGGTTGTTGTTGAATTTGTAGGTTTTATGAATGTTCTTTTTTGAACTTTTTCTCTTCTTTTAAAATTTGAGGTTGTTGTTGAATTTGTTGGTGTTTTTCAATGTTGAGGTTGTTGAATTTGTTGGTGATTTTCAATATTGAGGTTGTTGTTGAATTTGTTGGTGTTTTTCATTGTTGAGTTTGTTTTTGAATTTGTTGGTGATTTTCAATGTTGAGGTTCTTGAATTTGTTGGTGATTTTCAAAGTTGAAGTTGTTCTTGAACGTGTTGGTGTCTTTCAATATTGAGGTTGTTGTTGAATATGTTCATGTTTTTCAATGTTGAGGTTGTTGTTGAATTTCTTGATGTTATCAATGTTTTTTTTGAACTTTTTCTCTTCTTTTAAAAGTTGAGTTTGTTGTTGAATTTTTTGGTTTTTTTCAACGTTGAGGTTGTTGTTGAATTTGTTCATGTTTTTCAATGTTGAGGTTGTTATTGAATTTGATGTTTATTTTCAATATTGAGTTTGTTGTTGAATTTAATGGTGTTATCAATGTTATTTTTTGAACATTTATGTATTTTTCAATGTTGAGGTTGTTGCTGAATTTGTTGGTCTTATCAATGTTATTTTTTGAACTAATTTGTATTTTTCAATGTTGAGATTGTTTTTGAATTCTTGTTGTTATCAATGTTTTTTTTGAACTTTTTCTCTTTTAAAACCAAAGGTTGTTGTTGAATTTGATGGTGTTTTTCAATGTTGTGTTTCTTGTTGAATTAATTGTTGATTTTCAAAATTGAGATTGTTGTTGAATTTGTTGATGTTATCAATTTTTTTTTGAACTTTTATGTAGTTTTCAATGTTGAGGTTGTTGCTAATTTGTTGCTGTTATCAATATTATTTTTTGAACTTTATTGTATTTTTCAATGTTGCGATTGTTGATGAATTGTTTGGTGTTTGTCATTGTTGAGGTTGTTGAAGTTGTTGGTGTTTTTCAATGTTGAGGTTGTTGTTGAATTTGTTGGTGTTATCAATGTTTTTTGTTGAACTTGTTTGTATTTTTAAAAGTTAAGGTTGTTGTTGAATTTGTTGGTGCTTTTCAATGTTGAGGTTGTTCAATTTGTTGGTGATTTTCAACATTAAAGTTGTTGTTGAATTTGATGGTTTTATCAACGTTATTTTTTGAACTTTGATGTACTTTTAAATGTTGATGTTGTTGGTGAATTTGTTGGAGTTTTTCCATGTTGAGGTTGCTGTTGAATTTGTTGGTGATTTTCAATAGTGAGGCTGTTGTTGAATTTTGTGGTGTTATCAACGTTATTTTATGAAATTTTTTGTAGTTTTCAATGTTGAGGTTGTTGTTGAATTTGTTGGTGTTTTTCAATGTTGAGGTTGTTGTTGAATTTTTTGGTGTTTTTCATTGTTGAGGTTGTTGGTGTTTTTCAATGTTCAGGTTGCTGTTGAATTTGTTCGTGTTATCAATGTTTTTTGTTGAACTTGTTTGTATTTTTAAAAGTTAAGGTTGTTAATGAATTTGTTGCTGTTTTTCAATGTTGAGGTTGTTCAATTTGTTGGTGATTTTCAACATTAAAGTTGTTGTTGAATTTGATGGTTTTATCAATGTTCTTTTTTGAACTTTTATGTACTTTTAAATGTTGATGTTGTCGTTGAATTTGTTGGAGTTTTACAATGTTGAGGTTGTTGTTGAATTTCTTGGTGATTTTCAATATTGAGGCTGTTGTTGAATTTGCTGGTGTTATCAATGTTATTTTTTGAAATTTTTTGTAGTTTTCAATGTTGAGCTTGTTTTTGAATTTGGTGGTATTTTTCAATGTTGCGGTTGTTGTTGAATTTTTTGGTGTTTTTCATTGTTGAGGTTGTTGGTGTTTTTCAATGTTTAGGTTTTTGTTGAATTTGTTGATGTATTTTACTTTTCAGGTTGTTGTTGAATTTGTGGGCGTTATCAATGTTTTTTGGTGACCTTGTTTGTATTTTTAAAAGTTAAGGTTGTTGTTGAATTTGTTGGTGTTTTTCAATGTTGAGGTTGTTCAATTTGTTGGTGATTTTCAACAATAAAGTTGTTGTTGAATTTGTTGGTTTATCAATGTTCTTTTTTGAACTTTTATGTACTTTTAAATGTTGATGTTGTTGGTTAATTTGTTGGAGTTTTTAAATGTTGAGGTTGTTGTTGAATTTGTTGCTGATTTTCAATGTTGAGGTTGTTGCTGAATTTGTTGGTGTTTTTCACTGTTGAGCCTGTTGTTGAATTTGTAGGTTTTTCCAATGTTGAGTTTGTTGTTGAATTTGTTGGTGCTTTACAATGTTGAGGTTGTTGTTGTATTTGTTGTTGATTTTCAATATTGAGTTTCTTGTTGAATTTGTTGGTGTTATCAATGTTATTTTTTGAAATTTTTACTCGTTTTGAATGTTGAGCTTGTTGTTGAATTTGTTGGTATTTTTCAATGTTGCGGTTGTTTTTGAATTTTTTGGTGTTTTTCATTGTTGAGGTTCTTGGTGTTTTTCAATGTTGAGGTTGTTGTTGAATTTCTTGATGTATTTCATTTTTCAGGTTGTTGTTGAATTTGTTCGTGTTATCAATGTTTTTTGTTGAACTTGTTTGTATTTTTAAAAGTTAAGGTTGTTAATGAATTTGTTGTTCTTTTTCAATGCTGAGGTTGTTCAATTTGTTGGTGATTTTCAACAATAAAGTTGTTCTTGAATTTGATGGTTTTATCAATGTTCTTTTTTGAACTTTTATGTACTTTTAAATGTTGATGTTGCTGTTGAATTTGTTGGAGTTTTTCAATGTTGAGGTTGTTGTTGAATTTGTTGGTGATTTTCAATACTGAGGCTGTTGTTGAATTTGTTGGCGTTTTTCAATGTTTAAGATTCTTGTTGAATTTGTTGTTGATTTTCAATGTTGAGTTTGTTGTTGAAATTGTTGGTGTCTTTCAATATTGAGGTTGTTGTTGAATTTGTTGGTGATTTCAACGTTGAGGTTGTTGAATTTGTTTGTGATTTTCAATGTTGAGGTTGTTGTTGAACTGGTTGGTGTCTTTCAATATTGAGGTTGTTGTTGAATTTGTTGGTGTTTTTCAATGTAAAGGTTGTTGTTGAAATTGTTGGTGTTTTTCAATGTTAAAGATTCTTGTTGAATTGTTGGTGACTTTCAATATTGAAGTTGTTGTTGAATTTGTTGGTGTTTTTCAATGTTGAGGTTGTTGCTGAATTTGTTGGTGATTTTCAATGTTGAGGCTGTTGAATTTGTTGGTGATTTTCAATGTTGAGGTTGTTGTTGAACTTGTTGGTGTCTTTCAATATTGAGGTTGTTGTTGAATTTGTTGGTGTTTTCCAATGTTAAGGTTGTTGTTGAAGTTGTTGGTGTTATCAATGTTTTTTTTTGAAGTTTTTCTCTTCTTTTAAAATTGAGGTTCTTGTTGAATTTGTTGGTGGTTTTGAATGTTAAGCATTTTGTTGAATTTGTTGTTTTTTTCCATCTTTACGTTGTTGTTGAATTTGTTGGTGATTTTCAATGTTGAGGTTGTTGTTGAATTTGTTGGAGCGATCAATGTTATTTTTTGAACTTTTTTGTATTTTTCAATGTTGAGGTTGTTGTTGAATTTGTTGGTGTTATCAACGTTTTTTTTTAACTTTTTCTCTTCTTTTAAAAGTTGAGGTTGTTGTTGAATTTGGTGGTGCTTTTCAATGTTGAGGTTTTTGTTGAATTTGTTGGTCTTTTTCAATATTGAGGTTGTTATTGAATTCGTTGGCGTTTTTCAATGTTGAGGTTGTTGTTGAATTTGTTGGAGTTATCAGTGTTATTTTTCGAACTTTTTTGTATTTTTCATTGTTGAGGTTGTTGTTGAATTTGTTAGTGATTTTCAAAATTGAGGTTCTTGTTGAATTTGTTGGTGTTTTTCAATGTTGAGGTTCTTGTTGAATTTGTTGGTGATATTCAATATTGAAGTTGTTGAATTTGTTGGCGTTTTTCAATGTTGAGGTTATTGTTGAATTTGTTGGTGATTTTCAATATTGATGTTGTTGAATTTGTTGGTGATTTTCAATGCTGAGGTTGTTGTTGAATTTGTTGGTGTTTTTCAATATTGAGGTTGTTGTTGAATTTGTTGGTGTTTTTCAATGTTGAGGTTGTTGTTGAATTTGTTGGTGTTTTTCAATATTGAGGTTGTTGTTGAATTTGTTGGTGTTTTTCAATGTTGAGATTGTTGTTGAATTTGTTGGTGTTATCAATGTTTTTTTTGAACTTTTTCTCTTCTTTTAAAAGTTGAGGTTGTTGTTGAATTTCTTGGTGTTTTTAAATGTTGAGCCTGTTGTTGAATTTGTAGGTTTTTTCAATGTTGAGGTTGTTGTTGAACTTGTTGAGGTATTTCATTTTTCAGGTTGTTGTTGAATTTGTTGGTGTTTTTCAATGTTGAGGTTGTTCAATTTGTTGGTGATTTTCAACATTAAAGTTGTTGTTGAATTTGATGGTTTTATCAACGTTATTTTTTGAACTTTGATGTACTTTTAAATGTTGATGTTGTTGGTGAATTTGTTGGAGTTTTTCCATGTTGAGGTTGCTGTTGAATTTGTTGGTGATTTTCAATATTGAGGCTGTTGTTGAATTTTGTGGTGTTATCAACGTTATTTTATGAAATTTTTTGTAGTTTTCAATGTTGAGGTTGTTGTTGAATTTGTTGGTGTTTTTCAATGTTGAGGTTGTTGTTGAATTTTTTGGTGTTTTTCATTGTTGAGGTTGTTGGTGTTTTTCAATGTTCAGGTTGCTGTTGAATTTGTTCGTGTTATCAATGTTTTTTGTTGAACTTGTTTGTATTTTTAAAAGTTAAGGTTGTTAATGAATTTGTTGCTGTTTTTCAATGTTGAGGTTGTTCAATTTGTTGGTGATTTTCAACATTAAAGTTGTTGTTGAATTTGATGGTTTTATCAATGTTCTTTTTTGAACTTTTATGTACTTTTAAATGTTGATGTTGTCGTTGAATTTGTTGGAGTTTTACAATGTTGAGGTTGTTGTTGAATTTCTTGGTGATTTTCAATATTGAGGCTGTTGTTGAATTTGCTGGTGTTATCAATGTTATTTTTTGAAATTTTTTGTAGTTTTCAATGTTGAGCTTGTTTTTGAATTTGGTGGTATTTTTCAATGTTGCGGTTGTTGTTGAATTTTTTGGTGTTTTTCATTGTTGAGGTTGTTGGTGTTTTTCAATGTTTAGGTTTTTGTTGAATTTGTTGATGTATTTTACTTTTCAGGTTGTTGTTGAATTTGTGGGCGTTATCAATGTTTTTTGGTGACCTTGTTTGTATTTTTAAAAGTTAAGGTTGTTGTTGAATTTGTTGGTGTTTTTCAATGTTGAGGTTGTTCAATTTGTTGGTGATTTTCAACAATAAAGTTGTTGTTGAATTTGTTGGTTTATCAATGTTCTTTTTTGAACTTTTATGTACTTTTAAATGTTGATGTTGTTGGTTAATTTGTTGGAGTTTTTAAATGTTGAGGTTGTTGTTGAATTTGTTGCTGATTTTCAATGTTGAGGTTGTTGCTGAATTTGTTGGTGTTTTTCACTGTTGAGCCTGTTGTTGAATTTGTAGGTTTTTCCAATGTTGAGTTTGTTGTTGAATTTGTTGGTGCTTTACAATGTTGAGGTTGTTGTTGTATTTGTTGTTGATTTTCAATATTGAGTTTCTTGTTGAATTTGTTGGTGTTATCAATGTTATTTTTTGAAATTTTTACTCGTTTTGAATGTTGAGCTTGTTGTTGAATTTGTTGGTATTTTTCAATGTTGCGGTTGTTTTTGAATTTTTTGGTGTTTTTCATTGTTGAGGTTCTTGGTGTTTTTCAATGTTGAGGTTGTTGTTGAATTTCTTGATGTATTTCATTTTTCAGGTTGTTGTTGAATTTGTTCGTGTTATCAATGTTTTTTGTTGAACTTGTTTGTATTTTTAAAAGTTAAGGTTGTTAATGAATTTGTTGTTCTTTTTCAATGCTGAGGTTGTTCAATTTGTTGGTGATTTTCAACAATAAAGTTGTTCTTGAATTTGATGGTTTTATCAATGTTCTTTTTTGAACTTTTATGTACTTTTAAATGTTGATGTTGCTGTTGAATTTGTTGGAGTTTTTCAATGTTGAGGTTGTTGTTGAATTTGTTGGTGATTTTCAATACTGAGGCTGTTGTTGAATTTGTTGGCGTTTTTCAATGTTTAAGATTCTTGTTGAATTTGTTGTTGATTTTCAATGTTGAGTTTGTTGTTGAAATTGTTGGTGTCTTTCAATATTGAGGTTGTTGTTGAATTTGTTGGTGATTTCAACGTTGAGGTTGTTGAATTTGTTTGTGATTTTCAATGTTGAGGTTGTTGTTGAACTGGTTGGTGTCTTTCAATATTGAGGTTGTTGTTGAATTTGTTGGTGTTTTTCAATGTAAAGGTTGTTGTTGAAATTGTTGGTGTTTTTCAATGTTAAAGATTCTTGTTGAATTGTTGGTGACTTTCAATATTGAAGTTGTTGTTGAATTTGTTGGTGTTTTTCAATGTTGAGGTTGTTGCTGAATTTGTTGGTGATTTTCAATGTTGAGGCTGTTGAATTTGTTGGTGATTTTCAATGTTGAGGTTGTTGTTGAACTTGTTGGTGTCTTTCAATATTGAGGTTGTTGTTGAATTTGTTGGTGTTTTCCAATGTTAAGGTTGTTGTTGAAGTTGTTGGTGTTATCAATGTTTTTTTTTGAAGTTTTTCTCTTCTTTTAAAATTGAGGTTCTTGTTGAATTTGTTGGTGGTTTTGAATGTTAAGCATTTTGTTGAATTTGTTGTTTTTTTCCATCTTTACGTTGTTGTTGAATTTGTTGGTGATTTTCAATGTTGAGGTTGTTGTTGAATTTGTTGGAGCGATCAATGTTATTTTTTGAACTTTTTTGTATTTTTCAATGTTGAGGTTGTTGTTGAATTTGTTGGTGTTATCAACGTTTTTTTTTAACTTTTTCTCTTCTTTTAAAAGTTGAGGTTGTTGTTGAATTTGGTGGTGCTTTTCAATGTTGAGGTTTTTGTTGAATTTGTTGGTCTTTTTCAATATTGAGGTTGTTATTGAATTCGTTGGCGTTTTTCAATGTTGAGGTTGTTGTTGAATTTGTTGGAGTTATCAGTGTTATTTTTCGAACTTTTTTGTATTTTTCATTGTTGAGGTTGTTGTTGAATTTGTTAGTGATTTTCAAAATTGAGGTTCTTGTTGAATTTGTTGGTGTTTTTCAATGTTGAGGTTCTTGTTGAATTTGTTGGTGATATTCAATATTGAAGTTGTTGAATTTGTTGGCGTTTTTCAATGTTGAGGTTATTGTTGAATTTGTTGGTGATTTTCAATATTGATGTTGTTGAATTTGTTGGTGATTTTCAATGCTGAGGTTGTTGTTGAATTTGTTGGTGTTTTTCAATATTGAGGTTGTTGTTGAATTTGTTGGTGTTTTTCAATGTTGAGGTTGTTGTTGAATTTGTTGGTGTTTTTCAATATTGAGGTTGTTGTTGAATTTGTTGGTGTTTTTCAATGTTGAGATTGTTGTTGAATTTGTTGGTGTTATCAATGTTTTTTTTGAACTTTTTCTCTTCTTTTAAAAGTTGAGGTTGTTGTTGAATTTCTTGGTGTTTTTAAATGTTGAGCCTGTTGTTGAATTTGTAGGTTTTTTCAATGTTGAGGTTGTTGTTGAACTTGTTGAGGTATTTCATTTTTCAGGTTGTTGTTGAATTTGTTGGTGTTTTTCAATGTTGAGGTTGTTCAATTTGTTGGTGATTTTCAACATTAAAGTTGTTGTTGAATTTGATGGTTTTATCAACGTTATTTTTTGAACTTTGATGTACTTTTAAATGTTGATGTTGTTGGTGAATTTGTTGGAGTTTTTCCATGTTGAGGTTGCTGTTGAATTTGTTGGTGATTTTCAATATTGAGGCTGTTGTTGAATTTTGTGGTGTTATCAACGTTATTTTATGAAATTTTTTGTAGTTTTCAATGTTGAGGTTGTTGTTGAATTTGTTGGTGTTTTTCAATGTTGAGGTTGTTGTTGAATTTTTTGGTGTTTTTCATTGTTGAGGTTGTTGGTGTTTTTCAATGTTCAGGTTGCTGTTGAATTTGTTCGTGTTATCAATGTTTTTTGTTGAACTTGTTTGTATTTTTAAAAGTTAAGGTTGTTAATGAATTTGTTGCTGTTTTTCAATGTTGAGGTTGTTCAATTTGTTGGTGATTTTCAACATTAAAGTTGTTGTTGAATTTGATGGTTTTATCAATGTTCTTTTTTGAACTTTTATGTACTTTTAAATGTTGATGTTGTCGTTGAATTTGTTGGAGTTTTACAATGTTGAGGTTGTTGTTGAATTTCTTGGTGATTTTCAATATTGAGGCTGTTGTTGAATTTGCTGGTGTTATCAATGTTATTTTTTGAAATTTTTTGTAGTTTTCAATGTTGAGCTTGTTTTTGAATTTGGTGGTATTTTTCAATGTTGCGGTTGTTGTTGAATTTTTTGGTGTTTTTCATTGTTGAGGTTGTTGGTGTTTTTCAATGTTTAGGTTTTTGTTGAATTTGTTGATGTATTTTACTTTTCAGGTTGTTGTTGAATTTGTGGGCGTTATCAATGTTTTTTGGTGACCTTGTTTGTATTTTTAAAAGTTAAGGTTGTTGTTGAATTTGTTGGTGTTTTTCAATGTTGAGGTTGTTCAATTTGTTGGTGATTTTCAACAATAAAGTTGTTGTTGAATTTGTTGGTTTATCAATGTTCTTTTTTGAACTTTTATGTACTTTTAAATGTTGATGTTGTTGGTTAATTTGTTGGAGTTTTTAAATGTTGAGGTTGTTGTTGAATTTGTTGCTGATTTTCAATGTTGAGGTTGTTGCTGAATTTGTTGGTGTTTTTCACTGTTGAGCCTGTTGTTGAATTTGTAGGTTTTTCCAATGTTGAGTTTGTTGTTGAATTTGTTGGTGCTTTACAATGTTGAGGTTGTTGTTGTATTTGTTGTTGATTTTCAATATTGAGTTTCTTGTTGAATTTGTTGGTGTTATCAATGTTATTTTTTGAAATTTTTACTCGTTTTGAATGTTGAGCTTGTTGTTGAATTTGTTGGTATTTTTCAATGTTGCGGTTGTTTTTGAATTTTTTGGTGTTTTTCATTGTTGAGGTTCTTGGTGTTTTTCAATGTTGAGGTTGTTGTTGAATTTCTTGATGTATTTCATTTTTCAGGTTGTTGTTGAATTTGTTCGTGTTATCAATGTTTTTTGTTGAACTTGTTTGTATTTTTAAAAGTTAAGGTTGTTAATGAATTTGTTGTTCTTTTTCAATGCTGAGGTTGTTCAATTTGTTGGTGATTTTCAACAATAAAGTTGTTCTTGAATTTGATGGTTTTATCAATGTTCTTTTTTGAACTTTTATGTACTTTTAAATGTTGATGTTGCTGTTGAATTTGTTGGAGTTTTTCAATGTTGAGGTTGTTGTTGAATTTGTTGGTGATTTTCAATACTGAGGCTGTTGTTGAATTTGTTGGCGTTTTTCAATGTTTAAGATTCTTGTTGAATTTGTTGTTGATTTTCAATGTTGAGTTTGTTGTTGAAATTGTTGGTGTCTTTCAATATTGAGGTTGTTGTTGAATTTGTTGGTGATTTCAACGTTGAGGTTGTTGAATTTGTTTGTGATTTTCAATGTTGAGGTTGTTGTTGAACTGGTTGGTGTCTTTCAATATTGAGGTTGTTGTTGAATTTGTTGGTGTTTTTCAATGTAAAGGTTGTTGTTGAAATTGTTGGTGTTTTTCAATGTTAAAGATTCTTGTTGAATTGTTGGTGACTTTCAATATTGAAGTTGTTGTTGAATTTGTTGGTGTTTTTCAATGTTGAGGTTGTTGCTGAATTTGTTGGTGATTTTCAATGTTGAGGCTGTTGAATTTGTTGGTGATTTTCAATGTTGAGGTTGTTGTTGAACTTGTTGGTGTCTTTCAATATTGAGGTTGTTGTTGAATTTGTTGGTGTTTTCCAATGTTAAGGTTGTTGTTGAAGTTGTTGGTGTTATCAATGTTTTTTTTTGAAGTTTTTCTCTTCTTTTAAAATTGAGGTTCTTGTTGAATTTGTTGGTGGTTTTGAATGTTAAGCATTTTGTTGAATTTGTTGTTTTTTTCCATCTTTACGTTGTTGTTGAATTTGTTGGTGATTTTCAATGTTGAGGTTGTTGTTGAATTTGTTGGAGCGATCAATGTTATTTTTTGAACTTTTTTGTATTTTTCAATGTTGAGGTTGTTGTTGAATTTGTTGGTGTTATCAACGTTTTTTTTTAACTTTTTCTCTTCTTTTAAAAGTTGAGGTTGTTGTTGAATTTGGTGGTGCTTTTCAATGTTGAGGTTTTTGTTGAATTTGTTGGTCTTTTTCAATATTGAGGTTGTTATTGAATTCGTTGGCGTTTTTCAATGTTGAGGTTGTTGTTGAATTTGTTGGAGTTATCAGTGTTATTTTTCGAACTTTTTTGTATTTTTCATTGTTGAGGTTGTTGTTGAATTTGTTAGTGATTTTCAAAATTGAGGTTCTTGTTGAATTTGTTGGTGTTTTTCAATGTTGAGGTTCTTGTTGAATTTGTTGGTGATATTCAATATTGAAGTTGTTGAATTTGTTGGCGTTTTTCAATGTTGAGGTTATTGTTGAATTTGTTGGTGATTTTCAATATTGATGTTGTTGAATTTGTTGGTGATTTTCAATGCTGAGGTTGTTGTTGAATTTGTTGGTGTTTTTCAATATTGAGGTTGTTGTTGAATTTGTTGGTGTTTTTCAATGTTGAGGTTGTTGTTGAATTTGTTGGTGTTTTTCAATATTGAGGTTGTTGTTGAATTTGTTGGTGTTTTTCAATGTTGAGATTGTTGTTGAATTTGTTGGTGTTATCAATGTTTTTTTTGAACTTTTTCTCTTCTTTTAAAAGTTGAGGTTGTTGTTGAATTTCTTGGTGTTTTTAAATGTTGAGCCTGTTGTTGAATTTGTAGGTTTTTTCAATGTTGAGGTTGTTGTTGAACTTGTTGAGGTATTTCATTTTTCAGGTTGTTGTTGAATTTGTTGGTGTTTTTCAATGTTGAGGTTGTTCAATTTGTTGGTGATTTTCAACATTAAAGTTGTTGTTGAATTTGATGGTTTTATCAACGTTATTTTTTGAACTTTGATGTACTTTTAAATGTTGATGTTGTTGGTGAATTTGTTGGAGTTTTTCCATGTTGAGGTTGCTGTTGAATTTGTTGGTGATTTTCAATATTGAGGCTGTTGTTGAATTTTGTGGTGTTATCAACGTTATTTTATGAAATTTTTTGTAGTTTTCAATGTTGAGGTTGTTGTTGAATTTGTTGGTGTTTTTCAATGTTGAGGTTGTTGTTGAATTTTTTGGTGTTTTTCATTGTTGAGGTTGTTGGTGTTTTTCAATGTTCAGGTTGCTGTTGAATTTGTTCGTGTTATCAATGTTTTTTGTTGAACTTGTTTGTATTTTTAAAAGTTAAGGTTGTTAATGAATTTGTTGCTGTTTTTCAATGTTGAGGTTGTTCAATTTGTTGGTGATTTTCAACATTAAAGTTGTTGTTGAATTTGATGGTTTTATCAATGTTCTTTTTTGAACTTTTATGTACTTTTAAATGTTGATGTTGTCGTTGAATTTGTTGGAGTTTTACAATGTTGAGGTTGTTGTTGAATTTCTTGGTGATTTTCAATATTGAGGCTGTTGTTGAATTTGCTGGTGTTATCAATGTTATTTTTTGAAATTTTTTGTAGTTTTCAATGTTGAGCTTGTTTTTGAATTTGGTGGTATTTTTCAATGTTGCGGTTGTTGTTGAATTTTTTGGTGTTTTTCATTGTTGAGGTTGTTGGTGTTTTTCAATGTTTAGGTTTTTGTTGAATTTGTTGATGTATTTTACTTTTCAGGTTGTTGTTGAATTTGTGGGCGTTATCAATGTTTTTTGGTGACCTTGTTTGTATTTTTAAAAGTTAAGGTTGTTGTTGAATTTGTTGGTGTTTTTCAATGTTGAGGTTGTTCAATTTGTTGGTGATTTTCAACAATAAAGTTGTTGTTGAATTTGTTGGTTTATCAATGTTCTTTTTTGAACTTTTATGTACTTTTAAATGTTGATGTTGTTGGTTAATTTGTTGGAGTTTTTAAATGTTGAGGTTTTTGTTGAATTTGTTGGTGTTTTTGAATGTTGAGATTGTTGTTGAATTTTTTGGTGTTTTTCATTGTTGAGGTTGTCGTTGAATTAGTTGTTGATTTTCAATATTGACGATGTAGTGGAATTTGTTGGTGTTTTTCAAAGTTGAGGTTGTTTTTGAAATTTTTGGTGTTTTTCTTTGTTGAGGTTGCTGTTGAAATTTTTGATGTTTTTCATTGTTGAGGTTGTTGTTGAATTTGCTGATCTTTTTCAATGTTGTGGTTGTTGTTGAATTTGTTGGTGATATTCAATATTGAGGTTGTTGTTGAACTTGTTGGTGATTTTCAATATTGAGGTTGTTGTTGAATTTATTCGTGTTATCAATTGTTTTTTTAATTTTTTTGTATATTTCAAAGTTGAGGTTTCAGTTGAATTTGTTGTTGTTTTGGAATGATGAGGTTGTTGTGGAACTTTTTTGATGTTTTTCAATCTTGAGGTTATTGTTGAATTTGTTTTTGTTTTTGATTGTTGAGGTTGTTGTTGAATGTTTTGACGTTTTTCATTGTTGAGGTTGTTGCTGAATTTGTTGGTGATTTTCAATGTTGAGTTAGTTGTTAAATTTTTTGGTGTTTTTCATTGTTGAGGTTGTCGAATTTGTTGGAGTTTTTCATTGTTGGGGTCGTTGTTGTTGAATTTTTTGATGTTTTTCATTGTTGAGGTTGTTGATGAATTTTTTGGTGATTTTCAATATTGAGGTTGTTGTTGAATTTATTGGTGTTTTGCAATGTTGAGGTTGTTGTTGAATTTGTTGGTGTTTTTCAAAGTTGAGGT
>NW_027597582.1:0-74117 GCF_964194155.1 Cetorhinus maximus
AGGTTAAATGTTTGGTGTTTCCCCCCACAACCCTCCCACCATCATTCCTAAACCCTGTTTGATAGTAGACCTATAGAACAAATTGCCAGCTCTTGTCTTTCATATCTTTTACAAGAGACCTGTACCAGTTCCCAGCAAGGACATAACTCACATTTTATGCAGATGGTGGAACAACAGGCAATAAGCATGGCCATGGTTACTGACTGGGTTAGTTCTGATTGTCTAAGGGAGAGAATTTTGCTGGATCTCCTTCGACTCCTCAGTACCTAATTGGTCATGGGCTTTAAACTTTTTTTTTTTGCTTCGCCAGGAGTTTGGGTGCAGGTAGTATTCAATCATGATACTTCATGCCTCATGACTGTAAGGCAAAGGCTGATGGACCAAAGGCTCTTTTGCTATTTCAAAAACAGAAACAGAAATACCTGGAAAAACTCAGCAGGTCTGGCAGCATCGGTGGAGAAGAGCACAGTTGACGTTTCAAGTCCTCATGACCCTTCAACAGAACTAAGTAAAAATAGGAAACGGGTGAAGTATAAGCTGGTTTGGAGGGGGGGTGTTGTTGGGACAAGCCGCCAGTGATAGGAAGAGATAGGTTATTGTCTCTTCCTATCACTAGCGGCTTGTCCCAACAACAGCCCCCCCCGCCCCCCTCTTAAACCAGCTTATATTTCCCCCCTTTCCTATTTTTTACTTAGTTCTGCTGAAGGGTCATGAGGACTCAAAACGTCAACTGTGCTCTTCTCCGCCGATGCTGCCAGACCTGCTGAGTTTTTCCAGGCATTTCTGTTTCTGTTTTTGTTTTGTATTTCCAGCATCCGCAGTTTTTTGTTTTTATCTCTTTTGCTATTTGTTTTATGTGTTTTAAGACTTGATTTTCTTAGCCAGAAACATGCAGTGCAAAACTATTCAATCTGCAGACTTGGTTTACTTGATTCTTTAGTTGCAGAGAGATCAATTTCCCTTAATATTGAGGCAATACCCTTACTCAATTTAAAATGTTTCAAACAATTTATAAAAAGTGCACAAAATAAATTCAAGAAACCTGTTTATCACTCACCTGTTGCTGTGGCTCAGTTAAGTTTCATATTGTGAAAGGAGACATCGAATTTCAGGTGTCAGGTGATCAGCTGCCTTGGCAGCTTCAGTAATCGCCCTGCGGTATACTCTTTTTTCTTTTTGTTAAACCTCAACTTAAAATACTCCAAAAATGGGGAGATTTTTGATACAGAAAGTAGTGAAGTTGTAGGTGATCCAAACCAAGATACTCTGGCTTCCTGCCACTGCGGAGCCCCATTTTCCTTCTTGTTAATACTAATGCTGAGAATGCGTGCAGGCCACCAGGGGAAGCCATGAATTTTCCCCCACACTATATCTCCGACAGATATAGTCCCTGCCTTCAGCTGTTACACATTTCATTACAGTTTTGGTATGAAGTCTCACAGTTAAAGGAGGCACTGTCTTTTCTTCTTTGGAAGAAGATGACACAGATGCATCATCTCCAGGTGCAAAATCACATACTTCTGGCGAAGTCATCTCTGAACTAGAAGACTTTGATTCATCCTAGACTATCATTACTACAGACTGATAAACTTGACGAATCTGCTCTTTTTTTCCTATAACTTAAATACACAGTCAAATCATTTTGATCCTTGCTTCGACGACTCCTTTTGTACCGCCATTGGTCCTCCTCTCCAGAACTCCCTGATGTCTCTACTGAACTCTTTCCTGTAGATCTTTCAGAATGAAGTGTGCCATTATCTGATCTCTTTGTAGGCTGAACATCACTATTTACATTATCTACAAGCTCAGCCTTATAAATTGCAACACTGTCCCCTTACTGAGTCGATGAGGTTTTAATCGAATTCTAGGTGGGGGGATGTCTGCACTGGAATGCAAAGGCCTAGTCAGTTTTAGCTTTGGAATGGTTCCAGGTGGACTAGAAAATGACTTTTCTGGAAGAACTTCCATTTCATCACAATTTGCGTTCTTGTCCTGGTCCACACTTTCATTCTGCAATAACCGTTTAGGACAAAAGGGCTCAATTGAACCATGTACCCGTGAGGGAATTTTTACAACCTTCCCCTTACCTTGAGGAGTGCTATATGATATTTTTATCACTGGGCTTCGATGCACCAGCTCACCAGAAAATTTATCATCTTTCTTTTCCTTTTTTATTTTCCTATTTTCACAGCACATTATCTCAGGTTTCCTCTTTTCATTTTCCTCCATGCTAGTCTTTTTCTCATTCTTACTGTTGTGTCTATCTTTGTCATCATCGTCCTCCTCCCGATTTAGTGTGTTTTTGCACTTTTCACAAAGTACCTGCCTTGGCCGCAATCTAATGGTGCTCATTATAAGCTTACCAGGGTCACGATTCCTTGACAGGCGTCTTTTCGTACGCTTGATTGTCCGTGGTGGTGGCTGGGGCACCCACTGATTGTAAGTCTGTCTCAATACTAATGGTTGTGGTAGAGGTACACCTTCACAATAAGGTGGAAAGCAAGGCACAGTTTCTGTTAATGGCTGAAGAGGTGAAACTTGTTCTCTGCCTGGTATTTTGGGAAATTGCACGTTGCAGGGCTGTGACTCAGTTTGACAGACTGCCTGTTCTTTACCATCAAGGACTTCACTGGTGCATGACTCTGCAGGAAACTCATCTTGCTTGGCAAACTGGTTTGGGAGTAAACCATATAAACCAGACCTGGCAAATACAAGTATTGAAGAAACAAAAAAAAAAATGAATAGCCATCCTGACTCTGAACACAATTCATACAACTTGAGTATTGCATTTATTAATACTGCATGAAAATTCCCATTTTTAAATACCTGAACAAATCCAATTGTAACGCTTAAGGCTTTGATGTCATACATCTAAAATAATGAAAATTTGGTTACATAGCATATCTTGTCACTGAAGGCAACTCAGTCATGCTTTCAGTTTCCCATTGTCCAGATTTCCTTAGGTTAAAGACTAAGTTTGCGGAGTTAAAGAAAAGGCAGAGTCTGGAAACCACTGTAGTGCAGAAATTTGAATCTAATGATATAATGGTGTGTAGAAGTATGCAGATACTTATCACATGATTAAAATGTTTTCAAAAGGGCATTTTATTTAAAATAAGCATGGCCAATCTATTCCAAGAGCAGATAGATTAAAGTGGGAAAAGAAAGTGTTTAAAAACCAAAGCAGAACCAACTGGTTTTATAAAATTCTCTACAATATTCTATTTCCTGCAAACATAGGAGGAAGCTGATTTGAACACACATCAGGTCACATCTGCAAATAAATTACCCTGTTCGTCAAAATAAAATATTAGACCAAGTGCACAATATTTTGTTAGAGCAATGATTTCAGGCTGCAATTCAAAAGATTAATCACAGCATACCCATGACTGTTTACTGCTTCATATACCCAAGTATCATCAATTTATTATTTTTTTAAAAATTGTGTAAATGATAACTGTTCAAGTCCAGGTTTGCAGCTGTGATAAGTTATGTTGGAGAGGTGGGGGTTGGATTTTAAGTAACAGTTAAAATTTCTAGTCCGACAAAAAAAAGGAACTTGAGAAACAATTCAAATCTGCCCACAGATTTTTTGCATGTCCGCCAAAAAACTCAAATTTGAGAACATCTTACAAAATAGTACAGCCAGCTCCTTCCGCCCTATAACAAAATTAACGGCAGAGAAGGTGTGGAGGAAGGGCAGGGGGAAAGAAGAGAAGGACATAAATGGGACATTCCATGCCCCATCCAAGTAGCCATTGTACAAATGCGAATCTTGGAGTGGGGTGGCAGTATTACAGCCAGAACAACTATCACCACTGCATCCCCAACAAATGAGTGGAAACCCGTTTGTTTTAAATGCTTAACAATTTGTTTCCTTATTGCTGCCCTAGTCGATGTTAGCCTTGCACAACTGAGATTGAACCTAGGGCACGCTTTTATTTTAATGGAGTAGACTCACCAGGGAAAAGGATTGCAACTGCAGTGCAGCTGCTCCACAGTAATAAACATTTTAGGTTTGATTTTGTTGCAGACCTTGAATTGTTCTTAAAGAGGGAGGCTGTGGAAGGGGAGCAAGAGACCCGAGACAATATAACCATTTCCAATGCTGTGAAGCTGAATGCAAAAGGTAATTCTTGCCCTCCCACCTCCACGCTACCAAAAATGGTAGAGCCAAGTACATATTGTGCCTTGTACATACCCAATACTAAGAGTACACTTCAAGTACAATTTGAGCTGAATCAAGCGACATCATTTAATAGTGGAAAACCATTTGTATTTTACAGGGAAGTTGCGATAAACAGCAAAATTTTTATGCCAGATTTCTCTGAACTATATAGGTAGAGCCCACTATTACTATCTGAAGCTGTCAGTTTCAACCAAAACATTTTTGTTTGCTCTTTTGCAACTTTTAAAATAATGCACTGGCTATAAAAACATAGCCAAAAAATCTCTCATTACCAGAAATGAAAGGGGCAACTGAATATCAGGACATATCATTAAACAAGTATGAATGCATAGCATCCAGCCAATCAGAATAAATCCTCATGTTTATGCCACAATTAAAATAAGATTTCACAATGCACTATTTTATCTTGTGATTTCTACTGTAATTTTAGGTTAGGGAAATGTATGTGAAAGACAAATTTACAGTCAAACATTTCAAATTTTAAATAGTCTCGATTTGAATTTTAGTTCTACAAAATAGTACACCAGTTAACCAGGTGTCTGCTAGTGAAGACGCACCAATTAGATATGGATTTTTATCCTGCTCTTTATTAATGAAGGATGGGGGTCTATATACGTTAAGTACTATAATATGAACTAAGCCATTTGTAAAAAAAAATTACATAGCTGCAACTGAAGATAATGGTGTCAATCAGTAGGTAAAGAAGTGGGTCATATAGCAGATACAGTAATTGTTTACTGTGCGTTCTTTCTAAACTATATTCTGAAAAGGTGTTATGTTGAAGAAAGTGCCTTTAATTATAAACTGTATAAGATAACAATTCTTTAAATTCTCATCTGGATGACTTTCCCAAAATATAGGAATCCAATAAAAGCGCCAATAACATAATGGTTTATATGGATGGTGGTACTAGGCATCATAAAACAGTTGCACGTTGTGATGAAGTAGGTCCACTGGGGTAGCCTTGAAGAAATGATTTTTTTTAAAAAATTTTATTTTCCCCTATCTTACAAGGATGGTCAAAACTCAAGTGTGTGTGTGTGTGTGTGTGTTTGATCTGACGCCAATTACTCAGCCCCCTGGTGTTGAAGGCCTGGTGTTCACAGTCTAACGTGGGTGACTCCCAGCTCAGTGTGTTAGGGAGGGGGGCGGGGGGATGTTGGGAAGAGGACTTACTTCTTGGCCATGTCTATCAGGATCCCGGTGAAGCTGCTCCCTCCGAAGTTGGTGGACACCACCAAGGTGCCGCTGACGACGTGTTCCACCGTGACCGAGAGCTGAGCGCCCGCTCGGAGCCGCCCCGCTGCAGCTGCGGGCTCCGTGCTGAGCGCCGCCATGTTCGCTGGCGGGGTAACGCCGGGGTGCGGGAGGGGGAGGGGCGTAGTGTGGGGGGGGGGGGGGGGGGGGTTGGTGGTGGTGGTGATAGAAGACGCTGCGGGAGCGGTGGCGGCGGGAGCGAGCGTGGCCCCGTGCCCGCGCCTCGCCCTTCACCTGTCAATCAAAGGCCGGGCTCAGTCACAGGGCCCAGAGCGGAGCGGTAGGCGCATGCGCCCCATCCCCGGCGCTCGAGGCTGGAGTCCCAGTGATAAGAGCACAGCTCCTGTCTGCAAAAAAAGAAACACACACACACAAATTACAACACGATACATCATTTCATATAAAACTGCAATATATATATAAAAGAACGACTTCCTATTCCTCCCCAACATCTGATCCACTTCCTCAGGCTCTCATTGCAATGCACACAATTTAAAAAAAAATAATCCTCATCCCAAACAGAATTGTTTAAGGGAAATTAGAGGGAGAGAGACACTTAATTAGGATTCAGCTGTGTTCATTCTTTTCATGATGGAAATCATATATATTGAACTTCTGAACAGCTGCTGGCGTTTGGCTATTTATGCAGAAAGCTTTCAATTATGGATTATAACCAATTAGTATTCCAAGATCTTCAACAAATACTGGAAAAGGTATCTCCAGACGTCAGCAAATATCTGGCTCTTGCATTGGTCATAGGCCTATTGAATACAGCCAAGCGGGGTTAAACAGCCGTGCAGTCAACTGCCAACATGATCTTAAAGTACCCATGTTACCTTTTAAAAATAATTATGCAGCAAGAAAGTATGGTGCCAAAACATGTACCTTTTCACTTCGTCGTGTAAGGTTAAGGCTTAAATTACTTCGCAACGTTTGTTTTAGAACAATAGATAAATAAATCCACACTGTTGGCCTATGCGAAGCCCACAAGCCAAGTCGTTACAATTAACAAGAAAGTTTAAACTAATCATTCTGGAGACCGAGATGTATGCACCTTCAACAAATCAGGGAGAGGGGATTAAAAAGAGATTTCGCTCTGAAACAACATCTTAGAACACACCTAAAAGCTAAAAAAAATAGCCACCCCAGAAAAAGAGCAATAAATAATACCTGAGAATGCACCGACTGAACACTACACGTAGACGGTTTCCTGAAGGTACACCATTTGAAGTCTTTAAAGCTTCCAGCACCAAACGCCCCACAGTGGCCTAATGAGCAAGATGACTAATAAGGCGATACAAACGATGTATTGCGGAAGCACCAGACAGCGTCCTCTTGTGGCTCCGTTACATGTCACTCATCATCGTTAGCCAGGGTGCCCACCAACACACTTCGCTCACTCTGCAAGCGAGTTCATTTACCGTTGCCCGGCGTTGCTGTTTGACAATTCTTGGCCAAAAAAAAAATAATCTTAAACATCTGAACGCTCCATTGAGATAAATCAAAGCCAAAATAACATCATTTGTTATTGTGCAATCCTTTGGGAACAACCCCATCCTCTTAAAAGTAACATAATAGAATGCGGCCCAGCAAATGATTAAAGTTAATTAAAAATCGCCACTATAATTAAATTTAAAAACTACTAAACAAATACTTTGACAGTTGCTGGGTTCTCAATCATGAACACTGCACTTTCATGGTTGGATACTAAACCAAGTCGTAAACTTGCTTTGTCTTAGCAGTTCCATCTGCAGTAGTGTGTTCTTCCAAAAAAATTACTTGCCGTTTTTTGCAACTCTGTACTGAAACTTCAATTAATATGTTATGTTTGTTGATATACAAAAACTTACCCAATAAATGTGTTGTTTATTGTATGTGGTTCGAGTTTGGGAAAACTATACCTATGACTGGCACAACCGACCTTCCTCCACAATATCTTTTTTGCACCCTTTAATACAGTCCGTCACTCCATTCTTCTCCATCACCTCTCTAAGCAATCCATTTGCATGGCCTTGTCCTGTCATGATTGAGAACCCAGCAACTGTCTAAGTATTTGTTTAGTAGTTTTTAAATTTAATTATAGTGGCAATTTTTAATTAACTTTAATCATTTGCTGGGCCACATTCTATTATGTTACTTTGGCTTGACTTCAATCTGTTCCAACATAGCCAGCTCATTTGGAATGTCTTCTCTCCTATACCCTCACCGTACCTTCCACATTTGCCCCCCAACCCCCCCCCCCAACCATCTGCGATCTGCACCTTGCCCATTCCTGATATTATCAGGCCACACATATGCTGATGTTGGCCAGTTTGACCTCTCTACCACTACCTGCTGTTATCATGCTGCCTTACTGTTTGTGTGGCAGCAAATCACAGGTGGAACATAAATTACCCAAGCTTACAACCACCAAGATTGAAGGCATTCTATTTGGACCCTGACTCCCAACTCTTCTTCTCGGTTATCTGATGACAGTGAACAATCAGTGCACATGCTTGCCATGCATTTTGTCGTAAGCAATATTACAATTTGAGATATGACTGGGTTGATGGAATTATGGGTGATACAGAGGATAACCTCATAGGCAGCCCCTTGGGAATTAAGGATTACTTGCCTCCATCGTGGTTCAATGGGTTCTGAAATGGCTGATAAGTCGAATGCTTGATCTGCAGACTCTGTCACATGTGGAGCAGGCGGTGCTTGGAGAGCCAGGAAGATGAGCTGTTTGGAGGTTTGCATGCTTTGTCCATTACCTCAATTTCACTTCTGCAAGTTCCCGGCAAAGGCTCTCAATGTGTTCGGTGGCTTTAAGCAGACACATCTCTTCCTAATGCCGGGTGCCTCGATCACGCATTGAATGGCTTTGAACGTACGCTCCTCCCCAGGTGTCCGCAAACAAACATGCCAGTTTCTTTGTCATGCTTCCGCATGGTGAGCCCTTTGCCTATCGCTGGGTTAATACCAGCAGTAGTGGGATGAAGCCCTGAAGTGGGCATTAATTTCCCACTTAAGAGCCTCAATTGGAGGCAGGGCGGGAAGGCTGTCCATGGGCATTCTCACCCCGGACTTAAGCGGAGTGAAGGTGGGAAGGTGGCTGTACCCTCCCACCCGATTAAATGCCCCCTGTCACCAAACTCGCCATGGGGAGGACACAAGATTTTGCCCAAAGCCTTTGCTCTATCCATGGCAATGTATAAGCTTGATGAGAAACTAATGGTTTTAAACATTGGCAAGATTTCTCTCGCTGGTTGAAAGAATGCATATCTTTCATCTTCAATTTTCTAAACTTTCTCTGTATACTCTAGACTTTTCAGTGTATTGGAAATATTTGGCTGGATTTTCCTACAGGCTTCAGATCCCCAACGTCAGAACCAAATGGGGTCCTGACCCCACACTTGCTGGCAGCGAGACTGGTGATGCAATCTTCTGAGGCAGCTTCCTAATTGGTCGTCTCTACTTTCGTCATCCTACTAAGGACAGCAGATATGTTCCCAATGTTGCTGGCCAACTCAGAGGGCAGCAGTATCGGGAGCCTCAATGTCCCCACCAGGAGACCTGGGAAAGTTCTCACAGTTGGTATGTGTCAGGGAGTCATGCAGACATGGCTCCACTCTATTTTCCCAGCTCCCCCCACCAAACCCGCCATCATGGGGCAGTGAAAATCCAGCCCATAGGAATAGAAGTGGCCCATTCAGCCCGTTGAGTCTGTTCCTTCATTGAATTAGATGATGGCTGATCTGTACCCTAACTTGATCCATCTTCCTTGGTTTCATATCTCTTGTGTCAGCTGCAGCTCAGTTGGTAACATGACTTGCCTCCGAATCACAATCTTCTGAGTTCAAGTTCCTCTTCAGGGTTTGAGCACAAAAACCAGAGTGACACAGCAGTGCAGTACTGAGGGAACATTGCACTGAAGGAGCTTGTATATGTCACTGATACACAGTCCAGGCCTCACTACAGTATAGGAGTGTGCTGCTCTATCCGTTTGGACTTTTGTTGACTTGCAGAGGTCTTTGTTGTCAAACACTCAAATCCTTAGTTTGTCATAGACTCCGCCACTAAAAAGGTTTCTCTACTTACCCTACCAGTTACTTTCAAAATCCTAAAAACCTCAATCAAATCAGCCTCAACTTTCTATATTCACAGCAAATCTATATTAAAATTATTGTATGGGTTATATATTCCATTGTAAACTGGCATTTATAAACCTATGTGTCACTCTAATACCAGTAGGTGGCAGGCTAATAATTTCCCAGTTTAATTATAAGATATACCTGCAATATCCATCTGTCACATCACCAAGGAGCCTTTGGTCCCTTGAGGTTTCTTGTGTTGAGCTCCATCTGTGAATTTGTCTGCATTGAAGCATTTTTACTTTTTCCCTTGTGTGCATTATTTTTTAATTTGTCTCAGTGTTATTTTAAAAATTAAAAAAATTGATCTCCTAATGCACTTGGAGTTGTCCTTCCCACTGTATTTGAAGTGTTGCCACTACAAGTACTACTTACCAGTATTTTAATTGCTCTCCCCCACAATGTTCTTCTGCCCAATTGAAAATGTTTCAAATTCTTGACATGCCAGTTTTTTCTGTCCCCTCTGTCTTCCAAACACCACTGTACCTTCAGCCTCCACTCTATCTCCTGAATGCCACTGATCCTTCTGCAACCTACTGTGCCTAAAATGGCAAATGGATTTTTTGTTTGTGTTGAATAATTTTTACAATTTGTATTGTTGTTGAGGTAGAATCATTGCTCAAGGTATTTCTCAAGGAGGAATGCATCACTCTAGACATACCGTCTACCAAGTTGCCTGCACGTGGATTGATTAAACTGAGAGCAACAGATAGGATCAGGGTCAATTAACAGAACATTCACATCCATTTAAAAGTCTTTTAGCCCATTAATAAACATTATTTGCACTTGTTTTTGATGAGTGGCCATTTGATTTAATGAAGCTATTGTTTTCACCGTGCTCCCTACCACCACCCCCGCCAACCCTGTCACATATACCATTCCCTAGCCAGCAATTCCACTCCCTCCCTGGCTACTGTCTTTGTTTGAATCAGGCTGTTCGCACCTTTGCCATTCTAGTCAATCTTGAGCTGAGCTTCTGGTCCCATACCCTCTGCAGCACAAAGAGCACCTACTTATTCTCCATGACATTGCTCATTAGCATTGCCTCAGTCCATCTGCTTCTGTAACTCTCACCCATACCTGTGTTACAACAACTACTTGTATTTATATAGAGCCTTTAGTGTGGCGAAACAAAAACAAAAATACCTGGAAAAACTCAGCAGGTCTGACAGCATCTGCGGAGAGGAACATAGACAACGTTTCGAGTCTGTATAACTCTTCAACAGAACTAAGGAAAAATAGAAAAGAGGTGAAATATAAGCTGGTTTAAGGGGGGGGGGTGGGTGGGATGAAGTAGGTTCAAGGGGCCGAATGGAACACTCCTGCTCATAATTTTTATGTTTGTATGTATGTTCGTACTACATAGAAGTTCTTCTTTGAAAGGAACATGACCCTGGATCCTTGATCA
This sequence comes from Cetorhinus maximus, assembly GCF_964194155.1. NCBI lineage: Eukaryota > Metazoa > Chordata > Chondrichthyes > Lamniformes > Cetorhinidae > Cetorhinus > Cetorhinus maximus. The sequence goes on from NW_027597582.1 coordinate 10,988, forward strand.
CGCTGTTATCTAAAGATTTTCACAGGTTAGATCACCAAATGCTTGATTAAAGAGATGGGTTTTAAAAAGTGTCTTGAAGAAAGAAAGTAATAGAGAAACACAAAGGTGTAGGGGTTAATTTCAGCCCCTTCTGGACACCCCCGCAATCCCCTCTGGACACACCCCCCACCCCCCACTTACCTTAGACACTTACCTTCCCCATGCCTGTCAATTTCCCTGCCCCTTTAAAATTACCTGCATTATGGAAGCCAGTGCTGTAAAAAAGGGAGCATGGCCTCCGCTGGATCTACACTTCACTGGGGCCTGCGAGGATTCTTTCGATGCATGCCCCAAGCAGCTCCGGCGAACAGAAGTGGCAATTCAATTTTCAAGACCAGATGCGTTTGCATTTATATCTTCTAATTTCTGTGGGCCTGCACTTTCCGATGCTAGTTGGAAGTTACGGCCCAATATTGTAACTGACACTTTCTGGTTCAAACTCCGTGCTGCTCATTAACAATTCATCAATATGATTGGTTAAGGAAGCACACAGTTGCTTGCTCTATTCACACAAGTCTCAGGTGTTCTGTAGAGGGAACTGTGCATTTAGACAGTTGAAAACCCCACAGAAAGTCAATGGACAAGCGTAAGTATAGCAAACCATGGCACCGTTCATTCCTGGCTTTCCTCCATTGTTACTTCATCTAGCCCCAGCTTTCAACCTTTCCCTGTTAGTTAAGCATCATCCACAGCATTTCCTATTTCTACCTAATTGTCCCATGAAATTCAATATAAATATTTAGCTATGCTAATACCAAACCGTTTCATCCATTATTTGTTTCCCTCTACCTCCACTGTTTCTAACCTTTCCCTAATGCTATCTACTATCAGAGTATTCACCCTCAACATTTTACAGGTTTCGAATCTCCCTCTACTGTCCATTTTCAATGTATTAAAAAAATCAAACTGCACACATTGACCAGAACTGTCACAATTACTGCCTGCAACAGTCTCCCCATAACACAGTTAGTAAATTACATATCGATATAAAGCTGCAAATCCTTTTACTCACTGAATAAGAGGACAACACTTGCAGGTTTTAAAGAGCTCCAATCATTACTACACAATGTTAATCTTAAAGCAGAGTATAAATAGCAGGGTAGACTTTCTGCAATTTGGGCGTAAATTTTGAGAAGTGAATTTTCTTTCTGAGCTTTCTGTTCAAACTCAGTTATATATCGCTGAACACAAAATCTTCCAAGAACCAGCACAATCTGGCAACATTTTAGAAAGCTAAAAATATCCCTTTGTATATTTAAGAGTGGTACCACTTTACTAATAGGCCTGAATTGTCTATCACAGAAAAATTAGCATTTTAATCAAGCGTGTCTCATCCAGCACCTGTGAATACCTGATTTTTAAATTACTGGGGAATGAGCCATTTCCTAGTTACATTAGAGGAAAGTAATCAGTATCTCGGTAAATTTTGAAAAATCAAAAGCTTTAAAAAGGGGCCTATTTCTGCCCTTATGTCCAAAGAAGCTCAATTTTTAGGGTCTTCTTGAATACCCTCTAACGAGCATAATTAGCAAAAACTGGCAATTATCTGAAGACTTGCGGTTTTGTAGGCTGGGTCAGCTTCTAGTGCAATGTTTCTCAAACTAGCACAAATAATTATGCAAACTTGAATTAGGCTGAAGATAATTTGCACTTAAAATGATGCAGTCTTCTGTGTTCGTTTGGCCGTTTTCAGGCAATTTGTGTTGAGGATTACAATGCAACCAAGTGGAATGTCTGGGCCAGGCTGTTTTCATTCTTCTGATTATTTTAAAATATTTGGTAACTACCAATGAAATAGGGATGTTAGAATATGTGAAAGAGGCATCTGTGCATCAACAAAAGTATCTTTTATTTCATTGATTGCTATGACACTGGATGTTTGGATTTAATACAGAAAAATTATTCGAAACCCATACTTATAACTTATTAAATACGGATTTAGAGTATCAGGCTTAAAAACCAATTACATCTTGCCAAATTCAATGGAGGAGCTCACTGAACTTTTTGAACTACCAGTGTATCGCTGAAAAGAGAGACGTGTTGTCAAAGATTTTCATCTTGCAGTCATCAGGACAAATGCAAGGATGCCAAATTTCAAACAATCACAGTTTATACTAAAGGAGAAAAGGGTGCTGAGTGTCTACTGGTGTCTATCAGACCTCTAGTTCAAGTTACACTTATTCAAGTTAATAAACAAATTCCATTGTTCACTTCCCTCCATAGCCAACCCTGTATCTGATGAAATTGTCTATGCCTATATTTACAAATGAATTTGCAAACAATCTTTGATGCCAAGGTATGCTGATGTATGTGCTGATTACAGTAGGAACACACATAACTCTTTTGCTGCTGTCAGTATGAAACTAAGTAGGAGGTTTAAGGAAGGAGAATAAAATGATGGCTTGTTGTTTAGTAAAACATGAATGTACTGTTAACAGAATCCTTATTTCATTAATACCCATCCTTCTTTCACAGGTTCACAAAGGCTACAACCTGAAGCATGAATCAAATTGGGCACAATGACACCAGGCTAGTTATTGGAATTTCAATAATGACATTCTGATAGTCAAGATTCACAGGCTGATCACAACACAGTCCTAGGAAAGCATACAAATATTTTGTTGTCAGCTGCGTTGCTGCAATGCTGTGTGGTGCTACAGTGACACCTCTTAGTAATAATGCTAACAAACAGATGGCTGAGGAGGATGTGCAAGCAGACACATAGCAACAAGAATTACAGCTGTCAGAGATGTTCATAATCTGTAATCCCTTGTCTTGAGGAGTTTGAGCATCTTGGTCACATTGCCATGATTTGTGTGTTACACAGGATCAAGGTCCATATGGCCAGACAACCAGAGGAAGTCATTATGATGCAGTCTCTGAGTGTTGCCTTGAAAAGCTGATACTGGTCACAGAAAAAGTAATCAAATCTGATACTTAACGAGATGAAGACAAAAATGACTATAATAGCCGGCAACTATATAGGATTTAATTTTCACTTTGGGGGCAGGAAACGAGAGTTGGGACTGATTCCAGCTCCTGAAACCGCTTCTGAGGGAAACAGTCGCTCTTTGGGATTTTGACTGGAGAAGCCCATTCATTGGCATGGAGACAGCTTCCCTGTCCAAGTAAGAGTGACAGGTAGGTTCTTGAAACTGGAGGGCCAGTCAAAGACCTCCAGGCTTGAGAAAAGCAGCAGGCTGCAGGGAGGAGTAGATAACTGAGAGGATCCTTCCTGCATTTGGCTGTACCCCCACCTTGACAGGAAAGGTTTATAGGTGGGCTTGGAGCATATGCCCCTGACATATGGGTACCCACCTTCAGACAGTTAAACTTCCCTCAGTTGCGTCGGAAAACTGAAGGGCAACCAGAAAATTCCAGTTGGCCTCCTTTAACTTTCCTCAAGAAGACTCTTAATGAGCATAATTGGCGACCCACCTTGTGGGGGTGTGTAGCCATACTGGGCCCCAAACCTGCCTCCCTTAAAATGACCAGTGCTGGGAACAATGTCAGGAAACTGGCATGCTGGTTGACATCGGTAGTTTCATGCCCTGAATACATTAGTTCTTGACCTTGGTGACGCCTGAAAATTCTGCCCATAGAATCCAATTTTAATGTGCAAAAATAATCAGTTTTTTCACCTGTAAATAATGACAATCACTATAAAATCTCCATTTACAAATTAGTATCCGTTAAGAATATATGATACAATTGGTGCTACAGAAGCTGGAAGAACAGGGTGATAACAATAATTAACTCGATAAGACACTGTGTACTGTCCAGTCAGCAGAAAGATGGATACAGGATTCTGGTGATCTGTTGCATGGATACCTGATGCTCACATGCTGACACAGCCAGTGAGAGTATAGGTCAGTTGGAGCATTCCTGCCTCCATCGATGCTGCAACGAGGATTTATAGAGACGATGACACAAGAGGCTAATCCCCTAACTCACCCTGAATGTTGCAAAGGAGATTTAGCTACTCCTCAAATTCACCACGGCACAGGAGGAGGCCATTCGGCCCATCGAGTCCATGCTGTACCGCGGCAGGTTGAGTACTGGGCTAATGGGTACTTGCCTGCACCTTGCACTTCCATTTTCAGCTGCCTTTCCTAATCCATTCCCTTCGACCTTGGCAAAGATAGCCAATGGGCTGGAAAGCCTTTTGAGCATTTCAGCATTCTATCATCCTAATCTGACACTTTTGTTTAAGTATCAGTTACACAAAATTTTCCACTCACGCGCCACAAAATCTGCACTTGAATCTGTGAATAATTAGACAGATGGCCTGACCTGGGAAATCTGTGTGCCCTTAGCATATTACCATTCTGGCAGGGTTAGAAGCAGTTCATCTATGCTTTTGTTGCCTCCAGAATTGGCCACTGGTATTCCAATGCTCTTCTGGCTGGCTTCCCATACTCCACCCTCTGTAAATGTGAGCTCATCTGCCGTCTGTATCCTAAATTGCATGTCCTGTTCACTCATCACTCTGTGCTCACTAGCCTGCATTGGATTCCAGTCAAGCAGTTTAAAAGAATCATCCTTGTGTTTCAATCCTTCCAAGGTCTTGCCCTTTCCTATCATTGTAGCTCTGCTTAACAGGTTTTCATTCAAATCCTGCATGGTGTGCAAGTACTTGACATTAGCCCTTCCCAAGTACTTAACCCTACATTTAGCCAAATGAAACCCGAAAGGAATGGGCCCATTTCCCCCCCATCGCGTCAAAAAAGAATTTTTTTGTGTCTTATCTAAGGTTCAAACACTTGTACTTGTGAAAAGCTAAGTCAAGAACAATCCAGTGCAATGATAGAGGTGAAAGAAGATGATAAGAGTCAGACAGCAGACAATGGAACTGCCGCATTACAAGAACAGAGTATTAGCAAAATTATGGGCAGGATTTTTAGGTCCGGCTTTGGGTGGGAACAATGGCAAGCGGGCGCTAAAAATAGCAGCCCTGGCCAGGGCGCCTGTTTCCTGTCCCTGTCATCGGCGATTTTCATCAAGATGAGGGAAGGTAGGGGAAATCCGCCTGATTTGCGGATGAGGCCAAGTAATCTTGTTAACTAGCTTACTGTCAGGTCATTGAGGGTCAAATCTGGTGGGGGCCTATGGGTTGCATGCTGTCAGGGATAGACCAGGTCTATGGAGGCGGCAACACAGCTGACCGCCAGACATGGCTACTCCCTGAAAGTAGGTTGGCTCAGAAAAAGAAGGATAGCTGAGAGGGGCACTCAGTCATCGGCACACAGATGCCATTGGATGTGTAGAGGTTGCAGGGAGAGTTATCTGTGCATGCTTGGGCAGTGCAGGGTGTCGTCCCCTCTTGGCATTGCAAGCACATAAGCAGAGGGGCCTGGAGTTCCAGACATTATAGGGAGTCAACAGGAAGGGCTATCATTCTGTTGACATTCAGCAAGTCTGCATCCACAGCACGTGTGCTCAGTTCCCTGGCAGCTGTCATGACTCCTTCATCCTCTGGCAGTCCAGGCTACCACAACTTTCATTCCAATCCCCCCAAACTTCCTGGATGGATTCTAGAGGACAAGGGATATCTTTTAAAGAGATAGCTATTCGCCCCTTTATGAGATCCCAAGATAGAGGTACGGAGGTACTAAAGCCATCTACTCCCAAGATTTACCATCGTGCAGGGCATTAGGCTTCTGAAGATGCAGTTCTGGTGCCTGGACTGTTGTGATATTGCATGCATGCCAATGCAGACAATGACATGTACCTTTAGGAAGCTGCATAGTGACATCATTGTAACATCATCACATGTGAGGCTGGAGTATAAAAGTACAGCCTCCATGTTAGATGTTCACCATTGAGTCTGCTCCCTATTGCAAATGCTCACTACTGCCCGTGACCCTGTTGTATCAGCAAGACTTTATGTACATCTTATGAGTCAGGCATATAGTCAAGTAATCAGCCTGTGTAACTGTTAGGACTCAGGCCAGATCAAGGCCTGTGCAGAGCCGTATATAGTTGTTGCTAGTAATAAACCTCATGTAATTGTGCTCAACCAGAACCCTTGTCAGTCTCAATATCTTACTTAGTATAGATAGCATTGAGACAAATCCTTGACATCAAGATCGTCAATATATATGGTGGCAACAAACTGTGACATACCACGTCATGGACCAGTCAGGTGGCACCCTGCAGTACACTCCTTCAAGGGTTTTGGCTGTAGTGGTGCTCTGCTGCAACTCCATAACATGGTCCTCCAGAGAGCTGTAGACATTGAAGATGGAAGGCATGGGAATGACACCACTCATAAAAGGAGGACGTCAAAGCAGATGAGGAACAGGAAGCGGTGGAGAAAGATGCCGAACACAGAGGTCCCCCATCTGCACTGGGACGTGCCTGTACCCAAGCCCTGTGAGGGGTCCGAGGGTAATGTCAGGATACTGTTAACATCAGGGATCATCTCATTCTGGCATGTTTCACCTGAGCCTTTCTAACCCAGGAGGTTGGCATAGTCTGGAATTCCTATTGAACTGCCTTGAGAACACATTCACTGGAAAAGCAGCCTGAAGTAGATCCACACTTACTGCTAAAGGAGGATGCATATCTGTCCAGAGGTTTCACAGCCCTGCTTCAAGGACCCTTGCTCCCCTTCACTACCTTTTTCCCCTTTACCGTTGTCTTCATTAAAGAATGGAAGCTGACATGTATGCTGCCATGTGTCAATATTTACATAGTGTTGAAATTTATAGATGAGACAAACCCAGTGACCCCGCAGTGCTCTGCCCGACATGGTGGCTTTGCTCTTGGCCATTTCTACACAGTGCTCCCCTTATAGCCTCAGATGAGGTGGAGGCAGCCTGCTCACTTGCCTCTGCTTGCAGCCGAGATACACGTGGTAGTCATCCTCAGTGTGGAAGTGACAGTGGGGGCATCTCCAGAGGTTGCTGAATCCACATCATTGCAGGGGTAGCCTCTGTCATTGGCCCCTGATGTGTAGATGGTTCTTTGGTCAGAGGGCCCAAGGAGGCTGATGATGATGCTGATGGCACCCGTGAGAGGGGGCACACTCATCCTGTTTGGTGACCCCATCAGCCCAAGGCAGGCACTCCAGAGCTGGGTCACAACTGGCATCCACGCCAAACGTTTCTGCATCATCAGTGCCACTAACAGATTCATCTGCTACTGAGTTTTGCATGCATTCTGTGCATGTTAGTGCACTGTTCCTGCATCCACTCAAGTGCTGCTGCATATGGCTCTCCATGAGGTTTGCCGGTCTCTCAATGGAGGAGCTCATGCCCCCAAAAACCTAAGCCATGGTGGTGTACATGAGCTAAATGGAATTCTCCATTCTCAACCCATGACTCTGCACTGCATCTGGGAACTCTGACATGTGGGAACACATCTGTTGCTGCTGATCTAGGCTGAGCCTCCTTTCCCGTGACTTGTGAGGGTCTGCATCTGCCAGCTGATCATGGCTTTCTTTGTCTGTCCTTGATCCTCCAAGGGAGATTGCCCACAACTGCCTTTACCTCTCTCACCTCCTCCTGCTCACTAGTGACCTGGTTCCACGCTATCTAATTGGGCATGACGACCCCCCGATGTTAGTGTCTGCATTGGTGAAGGGTGCACTTATAAGATATGACTCTGCTGTCTCCATTTCCTGTGTGAGCCCGGGGCCATTGAAAGACTATGGCGTTCCTGCTCCATGTCTGAACCTGTGGGAGATGCAAGAAGAGATCATGAAAACTAGCCTTTGAGATCAGAAGCTTTTTGCAGTGCTGAGCCTTTCCAATGCAGCGGAACTTTTGGCACGCCGCTGGACAGGGTGGAACACCCTTCATTTACAGACTGCAATACCGTTACACCTTCTTCACCAGGAATGCCCAACTCACCTTCCCTGAATTGATCCGGGGAACCACCTGACAATCTCTGTGGCTCCCTCTGCCAGTGCAGTGATGATGAGCAGATAGGGCACTCCTCTTCCATTCAGTGTCCTTTCTCTGGAATTATGAGCCCTTTTCTCCTTCAAGGACAAAGTAGAGACAGATATGGTATTGCTGATCTCTGTGCCCAATGCCAGCAGCTCATTGACAAAGGAAGCTGCATCTATCAGTGCTGGAAAGTTCTGAACAGCAGTCCAGGGCTCTGAGCTTGCTGAGGGGACAGTAATGACCCTAGACTTATATTCTTCCCAATTTCAGGAGGAGCATGTGCCCTTAGGCTTCTGAGCTGATGTGCCTACTGGAGGTTGAATACCCAGAGACCTGTCATTACACCCACCTTGCCAGAGCAAAGAAGATAATTGAATCTCTTCCAGCATTGGCCACCATTCCTATTGGCCACATTCTGCTGCTGACATCCTCTGGCATCGACAGTCTTGCCAGCTTTGTTTGGGAGAGTCGCCTTCTCCTCCCGCCTCAAAAAAGAGAACCTCCCTCCTCTCCCTCACTGCCTCCAGCCAGACCCCAAAGTTGGTGTCAGAGAATCGAGGGGCTACCCTTTCCCTAGTGTCAGGCCTTTTCCTCTTTTCCTTGACCCTGGTACATCCATTCTTTCAGTCAAACAGCAGCCTTCATAATGGCTGTCGTGGTGTTTTTAAACAGGTACTTCTTCAACCACGCCTCCTACTTGGAGGTTAATTTCACATGTTGGTCATTGTTTGTGTAAAGAATAACTTGCTCACATGAGTCTTAAGTTTGCTTCTCACTAATATCGACCTGAATCCCCTTGTCCTGCTAATTTTAAGGAGCGTTTGCAAATTGCCTTTGGAGAGATGTTAGTGTAATGGCAGTGTCACTGCATTAATGATTCTGAGGCCCTGGCTAATTCTCTGAGGGCACAGGTTTAAATTCCACCACAGTAACTGGTGGAATTTAAATTCAATTAATAAATCTGGAATCAAAAGCTTGTAATGGTGACTGTGAACCTATACATGGTTCACTAATGTCCTTTGGAGAAGGAAATCTGGCCTGGCCTACGTGTGACCCCAGATCTACAGTAATGTGGTTGACTCTTAACTGTCCTCTGAAACGATCTAGCAAATCGCTCAGCTCAAGGATAACTAGGGGCGGGCAACAAATGTTGTCCTTGCCAGCGATGTCCACATCCCGTTAAAAAGATGCTGATTTTTGAAAATCTTTTTCTGCAGAATTCATAGAGGGATGACGGGGTTGAAATGAAGGCCATCTTATCTTTAAGCAGTGTTCTGAATTTAGCAGAGCCAATCTTCCCCTCCTCCTCATCTCAGCGTAAATCAATTAGAATACGTGAAGTGAATTGGTCTATATTTCCAGGTTCATGTTACCATCATAGGCCCTTGAGGAACATCAGGCATGAAGCCTTGGAAGATAATTAAGCACAATAACTTGTTTTTCAATTTACAGAGGAAATATAAATAAATATTTATAGCTTACAAAGAGAATTTTGAAGCAGGACTGATCTTGCCTGCAAGACTTGTGATACTAAAAAGCATAATATAGCAATGCAATGCATCAAAAATTACACCCCCAATTGCAACAGAAAGAAAATCAGCAACAGCTTTTTATTTTTGTTTCCATACCAGACAGCTGAAGGTGGCACTGTTATTTCCTCCAGGGATCAGCATTATTGTATGTTCAAAATGTGCTAGAAGCCCTGCTGATTTATCTTTCCCCCCTATGGAGAAGCACTTTAATGTTTCTTCACACTCCTCCAGACAGCTCCTACATATTTAATAAAACTGCAAGGGAAATAGGTCTGGAGCATATATACAGAAAGTTATCCAAATAATAAGGGTTTTTCTTTCCATTCACGGTATATGTTTACACCAGGCGAGATTTTTTTCTTATTTCACACTTTCTCGATGCTTCCTGGATCTTAGACTTCAAATTTGATACGGTACTTGCTATATAGCAGGTATTGTAGTGGTAATGTTACTGGCCTAGTATCCAGACCCAGACTAATCCATTAGTTCAAATCCCAGCATAGCAGCAGGGGAAATTTTAATTCAATTAATTAATAAATCTGGTGTAAAACACTAGTCTGTTGAACCATTCTGTTGAAGAGTCATACGGACTCGAAACGCTAACTGTATTCCTCTCCGCAGATGCTGTCAGACCTGCTGAGTTTTTCCAGGTATTTTTATTTATGTGTAAAACCCCATCTGGTTCACTAATGCCCTTGAGGGGAGGATCTCTACTATCCTTACCTGGTATGGCCAACGTGTCAATCCATTAAATATGGTTGACTTTGAAATGGCCTAGCAAGCCACTCAGTTGTTGATGGCTCACACCTGCCTGCTCAAAGGCATTTAGTGATGGGCCAGCGATACATAAATCCCAAGAATGAATATTAAATAAAAACTACCAAGTGGTATTAACAATGACAGTCTATCCAACAGTTCACTATCCTTCACAGCGAGGAGTAATTAATTTTCTTAGATACTGTTCCTTTTTGTTTTATGAGGTCAAGGAGTTTGTTAAAAAAACCTTTCAATAATTAATTGAGGAAAGCTCAAAAGTCTTCTTCCTGGAGAAACCCTATCAACAAATTAAGAAAAATCTCTACCAATTCACCCATTAGAATAGGAAGCGAAAGCATCCCAAACTAGAAGAATTTACCAAAAATACCCTCAGGTTACTGAAACACTTCAGTCAAAAGAAATGTGAACTGCTAAGTTAATCTTCTATGGTATTGTCTATGTGGAGTTAAGAGCAAATGTAGACTTCAGATGAAGCCAGGTTAGAGTTTTGGCCATAATTTTACTGGAATGCACAGGCCTGTGTAGTCCTGTATTATAGTCATATATTATTTTTAAACACTAATCCAATTTGATATTGGTGCTTATTTTAAATGACATTTTAGGAAGCAGAACAACTGTGGAGATTGGAATGTGGGAACTTCTCTGCAGTACAAGCTGAGGAACTGGAAGATACAAACTGAGCTGTTGCAGCACCACCACTGGCAGGAGGTTTTAAATACAATGTGGCAAGATTGAGTAGGCAGTTCCCATTATAAATGTGGACATGGGAATTTATAATGGCAACGTTGGTGGTGCAATACATTTGTTTTATTTCCTGATATATGAAGGAAAGAAGATTGATGACCTATGGACTTTCAAAAGGTTTTTGATAAAGATCCTACATAATAGATCTGACAGAAAATTTAAAAGGCCATGGGATTAAAGGGACAATGGCTTTGTTGACACAAAATTGGCTGAGGCACAATGCAGAGAGCGGTAGTGAATGGTTATCTCTCAGACTTGAGAAAGGTATAGTGTTCCTCGGGGGTTGGTATTAGAACCACTGTTTTTTTGACCCATATTAATGACCTGAACTTGGGTATACAAGGCATTGTTGTAAAGTTTGCAGATGACACAAAACTTGGAAATGTAATAAACAATGAGGAGGTCAGTAACAGATCTCAGGATTGACATCGGTAGATTGGTGAAATGGGCAGACACATGGTTGATGAAATTTAATGCAGAGCATCATGAAATGAAACATTTTCTTAGGAAGAATGAGAGACAATATAAAGGAAATGATATCATTTAAAAGGGGATGCAAGAATGAAGAAACTTGGTGATGTACTTACACAAATCTTTGAAGGTGGCAGGACAAGTTGAGAAGGTTGTTAAAAAAGCATATGGGATCCTTAACTTCAGTGATAGAGACATAGAATACAAAAGCAAGGACGTTATACTAAATCTTTGTAAAACACTGGTTAGGCCTCAGCTGAAGTACTGTGTTCAATTCTAGACACCATGCTTTAAAAAGAATATCGAGACCTTAGTGAGGAGACAGAAGAGATTTACTGGAATGGTGCAAGGGATGAGGGACTTCGGTTATGTTGAAAGATTGGAGAAGCTGGGGTTATTCTTCTCAGAGCATAGAACATTTGATGGGATTGTTCAAAATCATGCAGGTGTTGATAGGCTAAATAAGTAGTTTTCAGTGGCAGAAGGATCGGTAACCAGAGTACACAGATTTAAGGCATTTGGCAAAAGAACAACAAAAGGAGACAACTATTATGCAGCAAGTTGAAACGTGCTACTGGAAAGGAGATGCAGATTCAAGAGTAACTTTGAAAGAGGAATTGGATACTTGAAGATTAAAAAACAGGGCTATACAGAAACAGCAGGGGACAGGGACTAATTGGATACCTTTATCAAATGGCTAGTACAGGTATGGTGGGCCAATTAGCTCCTTCCCTTTTCCTTTCCTTTCCACATGTCTGTCCTTGGCTTGCTGCATTGTTCCAGTGAAGCTCAACGCAAACTGGAGGAACAGCACCTCATCTTCCGACTAGGCACTTTACAGCCTTCCGGACTGAATATTGAGTTCAACAATTTTAGATCATGAACTCTCTCCTCCATCCCCACCCCCTTTCCGATTCCCCCCCCCACCTTTTTTTCCCAATAATTTATATAGATTTTTCTTTTCCCACCTATTTCCATTATTTTTAAATGTATTTCCATCCATTGTTTTCTCTACCTTTCAGCCTTTTTCGATTCCCTCACCCCACCCCACCCCCACTAGGGCTATCTGTACCTTGCTTGTCCTGCTTTCTACCCTTAATTAGCACATTCCTTAGCTAATATTACCACCTTCAACACCTCCTTGTCCTTTTGTCTGTGACATCTTTTGGTTATCTCCACCTATTACTGGCCCTCTATCCAGCTCTACCCCACCCCCCACCCCCCCTCCCTTAAACCAGCTTATATTTCACCTCTTTTCTATTTTTACTTAGTTCTGTTGAAGGGTCATTCGGACTCGAAACGTTAACTGTGCTCCTCTCTGCAGATGCTGCCAGACCTGCTGAGTTTTTCCAGGTATTTTTGTTTTTGTTTTGGAGCTCCTTCCCTTTTATTGTCTATGATTCTGTGATTACCAGTGTCCTCTGGTGTTGAACATTGGGTCTGAAGAGAGTGTTATTTTGAAGTGAAGAGAGTTAGTGAGCAGTAGATTAGGGCACACAGCATAATTCAGCTCCATTTCAAAGTCTGCATTTATTTTTATGCTCCCTTTATTCATTCAGATGTGCTCATTTATAATGGAAATTGCCTATGCAAATTGTCATGTTGTAATGACACCATTCTCCTATAGGTGGTGCTGGAACACCTCCACAGGGGTGGTGGAGAGAGTAATTACAGAATAACGACATAACGCAAGTCAACTCCGTAAAAATTAGGCCTGGCGAAAATTAAAATGGAAGAAAATTTTCACTAACTGCATGCTGATGTAAATTATTAAATATATTAGTCGATAACATAATTATGAACAATTTGCTCTCGTTATCAGATTCTTTGAACACAAGCAAGGAACAGATTCTTGGTGCAATAAATATGTAAAATTTACAGCTCATAATCTATTATTTTCCCAAAGGATCTTTTAGTAATTCCATATATTTTACATTGTGCAGTATAACCTTAGTCAAACTAACAGAAGTTTAGATTTCAGTTATAAGTCTGAAACAATTGCCAAGAGATCTTCCCAATAAAACTCATTAAAAATTCTCAATTAAGCTTTATTGGGCTGAAAATTTATGTTCTTAATGTTGAGCTGACTGTATTAGACAACTCTTCACTGATATGTCACTGGCATTTTGGATGCCATGAATAGAGTTTAGTGCATATAGTCTGCATTTCCAAGATTTCAGGGTGGTGCAAGCAGAACTGTGCATGATTTACATGATTTTCAAAACTGGTTTTGCTATTAAATAGTATTTGCAGTACAACTGGAGCATAACAAGACAACTTTACATTTGTGTATTCCTGACATGCAATCTTGCTTGCCATGAATGCACATTGGAAAATTGTAGGCTTGCTCCACATGACAGAAAATGGTGGGACCTATATCCATGAGTTCCTGATAAGTGCTTCCACTGGACTAAAGCTCCCAGCCAGGCATGCACATTCATAAGATAAAAGCAAAATACTGCGGATGCTGGAAATCCAAAACAAAAACAAAAATACCTGGAAAAACTCAGCAGGTCTGACAGCATCCGCCCTTGCATCTCTACATTGAATACAAAGCAAATTAATAAATATTCAGATAGTGGGATGACAAATATTACATCTCAAGAACAACTTATATTTGTATATTGCCTTTACAATAATCTGTTGATCCTATGCCAGAAAAGACATCTTCACCAATAATGAGACCAGGAACCAGCCATTTCTTCGATTTTTTTTTTAAAGAAGACATTGAACATTTAATTCCTTTTATCCTCACTGAGACCAGCACTTTTCTTTTGTTTCTTTGAATAGATTTTTATGGCGTAAGTATGAGAATCACTTTAAAAATTGACTTAATTTTCCTGTTTGGAACTTCTTAAACATGTGCCTAATAGGTATGAATTATGGATGAATGAGTTGAAGCTTTAATTTTCCTACTTAAAGAATAAACATGCAAGTTTGACATATTTTTGGGCTCTCATTGCTAATGCTGATTTACATACATTCGCATTGAGGCACAGTCTGATGAGGTTCACAGGAAGTTTGAGCAGAGCTTGACAATGACAGATTGATCAATTGTCATTCAGGGTTGCATTCAAGGAGGAAATTCCAGCCTATTAGTTACTGGACTATTAGGTTACGGGCAGTGAGCCAGGAAAGTCCTCCAATTATGAAAGATGATTGAACTTGATAAACTATCCATGATGATCAAGATCAAGATCCCAACAGCTTGCAGCTATAATTGAGCTGCATATTTGGTCATCTATTGCGCCTCAAGACCCAGAGAAATTCTGTCAAGGTCAGACATTTAACAGACCTTTTTGGTCTAAATTTTGAGTAGTTGGTAGTTGGTAAATAAAGGAAATAAAAATTTCAAACCTGGTCGCAACTCTTATTTTAATGGAGACAGGTCAAGGTGGGAATGGGGAAGTGGAAGACAAATGGTCTCTCAGGAAGTGAGTGGGTCACTGTAATACTGAATTCCAGCATTTCAAAATAAAAATGTTTCAAAATATTTATTTGCTGAATGTTTAAACTTGACAGAAGGCAGTTAAGCCCTGATTGGGATATTTGTGCCAAATTTAAGAATCTACATTTTAAACAAATTAATACAACATTAGCTGCTTGTAAACAAACATATTAATTTCACTTTACTTTTTTAAGACATTATTTCTGTGATGAAGGGCACCATGTCATCTAGTGAACAAACAATTCAAACCTTCATTAACAAGAGGAAATTAAGCGATAAAGAAGTCACTAGAAAAAACATTAGTCTCTTCTGGATCCATACAAATGACCCTTGTGTTTCAGATGTCTTTTGCTGTTGCCTTTAAAAGAAAACTTATAGGTTTAATTTCCTTCAAGCACTGTGGAAATTACAACCCAAAATGTTTATTGAGTCGAGGAAAATGTTGATAACCAGGAAAGGGTGAAGGTAGGACTTGACTACTGCCTCTTTTTTCCTTAGAAAATAAGAAGATCCTTTAAAAATACATTTTCATCATTTAATTTTTTTTGTTTGGAAGAGATATACTAACAGTGTAGTGTTAAACCTAAATAATAATCCATTGCACAATACATGAACCAGAGAGGTCGGCAGTACTTCATGATAGCTGGTCAGGCTGGCTTATTAACAGGAATAGGAAGGGTAGTCCGGCCATTGAGGATTGAGATTTTTTGCACTCAGCTCCAGAGAACCATCCAAACCTACATCCTAATGGATAGAATGATCCTATCTCGCTCATTAGTGGTTAATCTGCATCAACACACATTGCAAAATTGGAAATCTCTAAATCTCAGCACTTGCCAATTTGCACCACGTTCTCTGGACTGAGGTAGTGGATTACGTCTCCACCAGAGCATAATATACCCTCCATATTAGAGATGCTACCCTCTGAGATTTCTCGGTAATTTTAGTGTGGATTCTTTTATGTATAAGTGAAGGGTTTTCACACTTTAGATACACACCTGAAGACAATGGGGGAACAATGGACCATTGGCTAACTGTTATAAAGCAATACTGCAAAGCTGTTAAATTCATTCCCTATCAGGGCTAATTAATCACATATCTAATGATCGAAATAATAATTCAAAAACATAATATTTGACGGTCAGTTGTCAAAGAGGATTCTGGCATTCAAAACAATACTGTGGCTAACTCTCCACATAGTTTAAATGTGAATATGGTGGGTTAATGCACCCTAGAAAAATCT
Organism: Cetorhinus maximus; assembly: GCF_964194155.1. Classification (NCBI taxonomy): domain Eukaryota; kingdom Metazoa; phylum Chordata; class Chondrichthyes; order Lamniformes; family Cetorhinidae; genus Cetorhinus; species Cetorhinus maximus. Next base: position 27,137 of record NW_027597582.1, read on the forward strand.
CGCGTTATATTCCTGGATTGTGTTGAATTAGCTGATCTTAGCCAAGGTAGTACCAGGAAAGCCATGATAAATACTCATACCCATCTTGGTGAGGAGAATGGGAGAAAATCACAGTGATCTGCATTGGCAAATGTACACACATGTCCTGCAAACACTCCATTTCAGTTCATGCTATCAGTGGCAAGGAGTCATTAATTCATTCCTGCTCCAAAGTGTGATGGGCGGAAAATAAATGAATACATTCCATTCTGACTTTGATTAACTATTTGAAGAATGAAATATTGCTACATTCTAGTAGATTAAAAAATAGAACTTTAAAATTTGTGCATATGGAAAAGGAAAGGGTTTAATAATCGATTACTCATTTCTTGTTACGGACAGAAATAACTATAGGGTAGCATGTGTTGAACAGGATATATCAATTAAACATAGCTATTGATTCAATTTGGCTGCACACTATGAATATTAAATAACTTGATGTTCCCAATTATTTCGCTTCCAATAGGGGCTGTCGATATTTTCTTCGGTTCTGTGATAGTCCATTATAATTTCATGCTAGAAATACCATTTTGGGAATTGATTGTGGGCGAATTGCTGGATAAAGGTCCTCCAATGACTGCAATGAGATTATTTTAGAATGGACTGTGCACGATTTTTCTTCTAGCAAGTGTAGATTTCAGATTTGTAGCCTACACAAAAAGAGAAAAAAACACCTTTAAACAGATTAAAAGCTGTGCACATAGGGATTTAGCAAGAGAATATTAAACAAACACACTTGAACATCATTGATCAAAACTTCTTTCTATCCGTCTCCCCTACATTGCACACTATGTATGAGCCAATGTTTCCTTCCCTCTGCCATTCTGTCCGATTTCCTCTCAGCCAGTCCCTCTCTGAAGTAAAAATAAGCACTTGAAAATGGTTTTCCTGCAAAGCTTCAAGCTCCAGAATGTTTGGAAGTCATTTAGAAAAATAAACTTAATTCCTAGCTACAAAAGCCTGAGGAAAGACATGCCTCAGCTAACAGAGATCTGAGAGAATACCCTGAAACTGTACACATTTCCAAGGCCTCCAAGTAAGAACTAATTAAAATAAAATAATTCATAAACACAGAAGGCAATTTTATAGATAAGTCTAACCATGCTAACAAAAAGTAAGTACTACAATAAAATGTTAAATGCCTCAATTTCAGCTGGTGTACATAGTGGACTGACTAAATTAGTCCAAAAAATATAGCAATATTTTAAGTGATTTTATTTCTTCATTGTCTGCTGATTTTTTTCGTCGATTGGTTCTCATTGCCAATGCTTAAAGAATTCTGAATTGTTGCCCTTACAGGAAAGTGAAATTGAAGTGAAAGTAGGCCATGGAAATTTACAGCATACAGAGAATGGAAACTGAAGTAAAATGGGCATGAAATACATGTAGATATTTCACTTTTACATTACTAGTAGACACCCTATGCACTGTTTACAGAGGATACGTAGGATTGGTGTAGTGCTGGAGTTATGGTTCCTCAGGAGATGCAATGGAATAGCAACTGAGCAATCATGTGGATGGAAATTCTGTTTCTGTTAGGAGGCACTCAATAATGTTTTGATTGCATAATAAAGCCTGTCCAGTATTCAAAATTTCTCTTTGCACGTGTCCTGGAGATTTTAAACATTTCTTTTTTTCTCTTTTGCTCATTTTACTGCCTTTTCATTTAAACATGGTGAGTGGTGCAGGGCACCAGTAAGGCAAGAAATCCATTCAGAGCTGTAAGATTGTTGGTGGCTGCAGACAGCAGATAGTGGGTAAGTACAGAAGACAGTTTTAGTTGAACAAAAATACCATTTAAACCAAAAGCTGGCTCCCACCTCAGCGCTGAGAAAGTATCTTTTCATGAGATTTGATCATGCAAAAGACTAAGGCTGGGATTTTCCGGCCCTGTCATGAGGGGGGCGGCACCCCAGCCAAAAGTCCATTGACTTGTGGCGGACCGCAAGATCCCGGCGGAGGGCGGGTGCGGAAAATCCCGCCCTTAAGGAGGGGTTACCAAGGAGTAAAAGCCTGGTTCTAGGTGATGGCGGCTGTGGAGCTGACAAGAAAGAACATTGCAACTGAGGTCTTTCTGTTGGACAAGGCCCGATTTCGACAGAGTTAGGTAGTCTCAGTTATATCGGATGACACAGGATATATGGGACAGAAACAGGCCATCCAGTCCAACTAGTCCATGCTAGTGCTTATTCTCCACTTCAGCCTCCTCCCATCTTTTCTCATCTAAATCTACCATCGTAATCATCTATTCCCTTCTTCATATGTTTTACCCATACCTTGTGGTTGCAAAGTAAGGAAGTAGACATAATTAAGATAAATTGATAGTTTTTGACTGTGGTAGGCAAACATAACGAACAGTGTGACTGAAAGAACATGGCACAGTATTTAAAGGAAAAATGTGCTACCCTCACAGGAAATGTACACATATGCAAAAACTTCAAATGCATCATGAGAATTTATATGGTGCTGCTCACAGCGATTCAGAGAATATGTTGTTTTATAACACGAGGTCCTTCATTTCGATGTTCCTTTCTATCTTATCCTCAATTTGCAGCTTTGAGTGGACCAACAAAGTTTCATGGTGCAATTTTGATGTAGGGTTCCGTCATTATAAATGTTAACTAGTAAGCATTATAAAGCAGTGGCATAATGGTATTGTCACTGGACTAGTATTCCAGAAACCCAGCATAATGCTCTGTGGACCTGGGTTCAAGTCCCACCATGGTAGATAGCAAAATTTGAAATCAATATTAAAAAAAAAAAAATCTGGCAATGATTAAGAAAAACCATTGCCAAAAAAATCCATCTGGTTCACTATTGCTCTTTAGTACCCGACTCCAGCAATGTGGTTAACCCTTAAATTAGGGAAAGGCAGTAGCCAGTGACGCTAACATCCAATGAATAAATTATTTCCAGGGCTGTGATTTTTGAGTAAGTATATATAATATACATAAAGAGAGGGAAATAGGAGTGAGATACACACACATTTATATATAGATGTGTGTGTATGTAATATATATGGGCAGTTTTTATTTATTTGTGATCAGCTGAGTAACGTGCAGTTGTTGCCAGGAATAATACGTAGTTCCGCTAGCTTTTATGGAGTCAGAATTTAACCTGGATTTCTTCTTTGTAGAAAAACAGTGACACTTTAGCAGAAAGAAAGTTGTTGTTCCAAGCACCTCCTCTACTGGAAAGAGTCCACCAAGACAATGATAAAAGCAAAATACTGCGGATGCTGGCAATCTGAAACAAAAACAAAAACTGCTGGAAAAACTCAGCAGGTCTGACAGCATCTGTGGAGAGGAAGACAGAGTTAACGCTTCGAGTCCGTATGACTCTTCAGCAGAACTAAAGAAAAATAGAAATGTGGTGAAATATAAGCTGGGTTGAAGGGGGTGGGACAGGTGGAGCTGGATAGAGGACCAGTGATAGGTGGAGGCAAAGAAGAGATTGCCAAAGATGTCATAAACAGAAGGTCAAAGGGGTGTTGACGGTGGTGATATTAGCTAAAGGATGTGCTGATGGTGACATTAAGGGTAGAAAGCAGGATGAGCAAGTGACAGATGGCCCTAGTGAGCCGGGGGGGGAGGGGGGGAAGAGATCGAAATAGGCTAAAAGGTGGAGATAAAACAATGGATGGGAATAAATTTTAAAAATAATAATGGAAATAGGTGGGAAAAGAAAAATTTTTATATTAAAAAAATATATAATAATTATTAGAAAAAAGGGGATCAAAAAGGGGGTGAGGATGGAGGAGAGAGTTCATGATCTGAAGTTGTTGAACTCAATGTTAAGTCCGGATGGCTGTGAAGTGCCTGATCGGAAGATGAGGTGCTGTTCCTCCAGTTTGTGTTGAGCTTCACTGGAACATTGCAACAGGCCAAGGACGGACACGTGGACATGAGAGCAGGGTGGAGTGTTGAAATGGCAAGCGACAGGGAGTTCTGGGTCATGCTTGCGGACAGACCGAAGGTATTCCACAATGTGGTCACCCAGTCTACGTTTGGTCTCTCCAATGTACAGGAAACCACATTGGGAGCAGCGAATGCAATAGATTAAATTGAGGGAAATGCAATTCAAGTGAAGTCAAACCTGCTGACAAGGGTGGTGCTGTTGTTGTCTGGCGCACTGACCTCTACCTCGCAGAGGCTGAGCGCCAACTTGCAGACACTTCCTCCTACCTCCCCCTGGACCATGACCCCACCACTGAACATCAAGCCATTGTTTCCAGGAGTGTCACTGACTTCGTCTGCTCTGGAGATCTTCCCTCCACAACTTCCATAGTCTCTCAATCTCGGACGGCCCGCTTCTACCTCCTACCCAAAATCCACAAACAGGACTGTCCCAGCAGACCGATCATGTCAGCCTTTTCCTGCCTCACGGAACTTATTTCTTGCTATCTTAACTCCATTCTCTCTCCCCTTGTCCAGTCTCTTCCCACCTACATCCATGATTCCTCTGATGCCCTACATCATATCAACAATTTCCAGTTCCCTGGCCTCAACCGCCTCCTCTTCACCATGGACGTCCAATCGCTCTACACCTCCATCCCCCACCAGGATGGTCTGAGGGCTCTCCGCTTCTTCCTCGAATAGAGGCCCGAACAATCCCCATCCACCACCTCTCTCCTCTGTCTGGCTAAACTTGTTCTCTCACTGAACAATTTCTCCTTAAACTCGTCTCACTTCCTCCAAATAAAAGGTGTGGCCATGGGTACCCGCATGGGCCCCAGTTATGCCTGTCTCTTCATGGGGTATGTGGAACATTCCTTCTTTCCAGTCCTACTCCAGCCCCCTCCCACAACTCTTTTTCCGGTACATCGATGATTACTTCGGTGCTGCTTCATGCTCTCGTCTGGACCTGGAAAAATTTATTAACTTTGCTTCCAATTTCCACCCCTCCATCATTTTCACATGGTCTATCACTGACACTTCCCTTCCCTGACCTTTCTGTCTCAATTTCTGATGATAGACTATACACCAATATTCATTACAAGCCTACCGACTCCCACAGCTACCTTGACCACAGCTCCTCACACCCCGCTTCCTGTAAGGACTCCATCCCATTCTCTCAGTTCCTTCGCCTCCGTTGCATCTGTTCTGATGATGCCACTTTCCAAAGCAGTTCTTCTGACATGTCTTCCTTCTTCCTTAACCGAGGTTTTCCACCCACGGTGGTTGACAAGGCCCTCAACCGTGTCCGGCCCATTTCCCGCGCATCCGCCCTCACACCTTCCTCTCCCTCCCAGAACCATGATAGGGTCCCCCTTGTCCTCACTTATCACCCCACCAGCCTCCACATTCAAAGGATCATCCTCCGCCATTTCCGCCAACTCCAGCATGATGCCACCACCAAACACATCTTCCCTTCACCCCTCCTGTCAGCATTTGTAGGGACCGTTCCTCCGGGCCTGGTGAACCTTGGTCCACTCCTCCATCGCCCCATACACCTCAACCCCCTCCCACAGCACCTTCCCATGCAACCGCAGAAGATGCAACACCTGCCCCTTTACTTCGCCCTCCTCACCATCCAAGAGCCCAAACACTCCTTTCATGTGAAGCAGCACTTCACTTGCACTTCCCTCAATTAAGTCTACTGCATTCGCTGCTCCCAATGCGGTCTCCTCTACATTGGAGAGACCAAATGCAGACTGGGTGACCGCATTGCGGAACACCTTCGGTCTGTCCGCAAGCATGACCCAGACCTTCCTGTCGCTTACCATTTCAACACTCCACCCTGCTCTCATGCCCACATGTCCGTCCTTGGCCTGCTGCAATGTTCCAGTGAAGCTCAACGCAAACTGGAGGAACAGCACCTCATCTTCCGATTAGGCACTTTACAGCCTTCCGGACTTAACATTGAGTTCAACAACTTCAGATCATGAACTCTCTCCTCCATCCTCACCCCCTTTTTGATCCCCTTTTTTCTAATAATTATAATATATATATATTTTTCTTTTCCCACCTATTTCCGTTATTATTTTAAAAATTTATTCCCATCCATTGTTTTATCTCCACCTTTTAGCCTATTTTGATCCCTGTCCCCCACCCAACCCCCACTAGGGCTATCTGTCACTTGCTCATCCTGCTTTCTACCCTTAATCTCACCATTAGCACATCCTTTAGCTAATATCACCACCGTCAACACCCCTTTGACCTTTTGTTTATGACATCTTTGGCAATCTCTTCTTTGCCTCCACCTATCACTGGCCCTCTATCCAGCTCTACCTGTCCCACCCCCCTTAAACAGCTTGTACTTCACCACATTTCTATTTCTCTTTAGTTCTGATGAAGTCATATGGACTCGAAACGTTAACTCTGTCTTCCTCTCCACAGATGCTGTCAGACCCGCTGAGTTTCTCTAGCAATTTTTGATTTTGTAGCAAGACAATGAATCCTGACCATAGCAAGTCCTGAATTTAGTTAATATTCTTGCCTCAGGAAGAAGGTTGTGGGTTCAAGTCTTTTTCCAGATTTCAGTGTATAATCTAGGTGGATACTTCAGTACAGTATGGAAGGTATAATCCACTGGTTGAGGTACAACTTTCAGAGGAGAATGATGGAAGCGATTATCTGCTTGTTTATTTTATCACTGTTTGCAAATTTGCTCCTACATTTACCTACGGTACAAACTTAGAAAAGTTATGCCTAGAAGGAGGCCATTCTGCCCCCTGCATCTGTGCTGCCCGATAAAGAATGAAACAGCCTAATCCTGCTTTCTGGCTCTTGATCTGTAGCCCTTGAGATTATGTGTATAGTTAATCGTTTTTTATTTGTGATGAGGGTTTCTGCCTCTACCACCCTGAATTCCCAACCCCCATCACCCAATGGGTGAAAACATCTCACCCCAGATCCTCTTTAAACCTTCTGCCAATTACTTTACCTTATGCCCCCTGTTATTGACCTGTCTCCAAGGAAAATGGGTCCATCCTAACCACTTTATCTAGACCACTCAATTTTATACACCTCAACTAAATCTCCTCTCAGTCTCCTCTGTGCCAAAGAAAACATCTCCCGTTTATCCAATCTTACCTCATAGCTAAAATTCTCCTTGTATCCTGGCCACATGCTCATAAAGCACCTCTGCACCCTCTCTTGCATGATCACATTTTTCCTGTGATGCCATGACCAGAATTGTATGCTGTATTCGAGCTGTGGTCTAACTAGCCTTTTACACAGTTTCAGCACAACCTTCCGGTTCTTATAGTCTACACATGGGTTAATAAAGGAAAGTATTCCATATGCCTTCTTAATCACCTTATCTACCCGTCCTGCTACCTTCAAGGATCTGTGAGCATGGTCCCCAAGATCCCTCTGTACAACTTCTTAATACCCTACCACTGTGTATTCCGTTGCTTATATTGCCCTTGCAAATGCATTATATCGCACAGCTGGATTCTGCTCACCTGATCAGTCCATCGATACCCTTCCGCAGTCTATACTGTGCTTCCTCACTAGCAACCAAATGGCCAATCTTTGAATCATCCTATACAATCCATGCCCCCTACACAAGCCTAAATCATTGATATACACCACAAAAAGCAAGGGACCTAGTACTGTGCCCTATGGAAACCCACTGGAAACAGCATTCCAGTTACAAAAACACTAACAACCATTGTGCATTGCTCCTTGCCTCCGAGTTAATTCTGAATCCAACTTGCAATTTGCCCTTGAATCTCTCATGTGCTCTTACTTCTCTGAGCAATTTGACATGCAGGACCTTGTCAAAACACTTGCTGAAATCTATGTAGACAACATCAAACATTGGCCCTCCTTATTATCCCCTCAAAAAGTTAGTCATAACAATGACTAAATTTCAAAAGTCAGCTATGAGGAGCTTTGGAATGTTGTGAAAGGCACTATGTAAATAAAGCTCTTTCTTCTACTAACACTTTCTTTCTTTTACACTAACAAATGCCAAGAAGTGAAACTGGAAATGATAAATCTTTTAGTATGCGTTCCACGTAGACCTCTAATGTCATCAGCTACTGTGGTCAGTAGTTGTTTGAGATTTCCTGCTCCAGTCCTCCTCAGCTCCAAATACATTGTCCTATATGCTCTTCCTTCACTATGCACCGTGTGAAACAGATTTCCCACTCGAACACGTTCTTTTGCAGGATTCGAAAACTGTGGACTCCTTATATCAGTCAACCAAATCTTATCTCCTAAATACAGCTGCCTGTGCTACTTTCTCTTTGGTTCTTTTGAAATTTAATGCTGCCAGTACCAAGAGTTGGTCTCTCTTTAAAAATAAAACGTACATTTATATCCTAGACATACTTGAAAAAAACTTCCAAATAGTGAATTTTTTTTCATTTCCTATTCTTTAAAGTCTATCAGTAATACTTTAAATACATGAATTGCTTATAAAAACACAAAACATTGCTAAATTTAACTCATGCACGCAAGAATGCTTGATGGACACACAATTTCTAAGTCTCTCTTTGCAGCCTCCAATTCTTCTTGAGGGGTTCCCTTTTGCATTTTTCTTCTTTCTCGCATCAATTTAATATGTTGCTGGATCCGCTCCTGCAGTTCTTTATCTTTGGCGGCTCTACAGAAAAATTAAGCCAAGATTAAAATGTAAAAATAAACTGTTTATTATGTTCTCGAAACTGTGCAGACAGCAAGATTTAACTCTCACACTTGCAGAAGTAAAAGTTCCATTGTTGGTAATGAATGCAGTAGAAAGTAAAGTGGAAAAGCGGAAAATTACAGCGTCTGAAAAAGCACAACTTTTCTCATCAATCGGCTTACAATATTCTCAATTCCTTAAAACCCAAGTTCCTTCAGAACATGGCCACATTAATACGCAGAGAACAGAACAGTGGTGCATCATGCTAAAAAAAAAGTTAAACCTAGAATGCACCTTTCTTAATACTGAAATAAATACATAGCATAAGGCATCACCCTAAATATTATAGCTTTCTTTTGAAATGTGTTCTGCAGAAAAGCAGCAGGAACTTTTGCTCTCGTCAGGCGGGTAGGCCCGGGAGCGGCCTTGAAACTAACCGCTGCCCGCGATCGGGCCCCGACTGTGATTTCACACTGGCAGGCCAATTAAGGCCCGCCCAGCATGAAATGCAGCTCGTCACTGGCCGAATGCGGACGGGGGTCTGTTTGCCACCAGGTCCGATGGCAACCTAACAGCCGGTATAAAGAAGGCCCAGCCAGCCCCAGAAAGGCTGCCAGGGAAGGACGTCTGGCTGCTGTTCTGAAGATGCACTCGAATGTGGCAGCAAACGCCAGGCGGAGGTTGGGTGGGCACTCGGCCCCCCCCGCTTTTCAGATGAGTGCCTCGCGGTCCTGCTGGAGGAGGTGGCTGCCAAAAGGGACTCAGTGGTGGGAGGAAGAGGCCACCGCACCTCACCAAGAGGGCATAGAGGAGGTGGCAGCCCAGGTGAGCAGTCGTGACGTGGTGCGGCGCATATGGGTGCAGTGCCGGAAGCGCTTCAATGACCTGCTGCACTCCGGAAGGGCGAGTACCTTGTTGGCATGGGTCAGTGTGTAGAAGTGTTAAGGTGTAGCCATCCATCTGTGGACCTCAGGAGTGTTAGAGTCTGAGTGCCAACTGTCAATGACGCCACAGCTGGCCAAAAGTGTGAGCCCTGGCTGCTTGGACTGAGTGACTTGCGGCTCCAAGGCCACGACTCAGACGTGCCCTGCGAGGTGTTCCTCAGGTGGGGTTGGCCAGGCTGCAATGGTGCTGCAGGTTGAGAGTGGAGTAATCAATGCTCCTCTGTCCTTTCAGGAGAAAACAAGCCATAACCAAGCCTAGAGGTCACGTACAGGCAGAGGCCCATCCAACTGCTGATGCTCTCCTGGTTCGAGCAAGATGCCCTGGAGCTGGAGAGCCAGCACGCTCCCCATGCAACTGGGCGTGGAGAGGTGGGGTGCCAGCCAAATGTAAGAGCACAGTGGCGAGACTTTCAGATTGTGCAGCCATTCTAGTTCAGTCTCCTCATTGATGGGGGCCTCGAACCTGGCTTCCCCATTGATCGTTGGAAGACGATGGCACCGTGATGCAGATCTCCATTGTCTCACCAGGGTGCCTGGCACAGTGACAGTGCGATGACTTTAACTAAGGACATGTCCTTCTTCTCGCTTTCAGGTTCGCCTTCAGGTGTCCCATCTGCAGACCCCGAAGGGCCACTCCTGACACCAGAGGACCACAGGGCGTCACTGTCACCTGCGTCACACCCGCTTTCTGAAGCCAGCACTAGCGCAGATACCAGCACCTCGGTGGGCATTAGTTCGGCGGTTAGTATCTCGGTGCACTTTGGTGAGGGCACTTCACAATTGCTTGAGGTGCAGGCACAGGCAGAGAGTGCCCAGGGCACCAGCAGTCGAAGGATTGCTGGGGACCTGGACGATGCTCAGTCGAAGGCTGATGATGAGCCTCTGGAGTCGTCCATTAGGCGGCAGATGCTGGATGTCCAGCAAGATGTGCGGGAGGATCTGGCGGAGATCCGTGAGGGTATGCATGCCATGGTCTCGTGATGGAGGAGTCCATGCAGAATGTGAGCACTGCGTTGACCCTCATGGCCGAGCGCACTGCCTCCTCCATTGAGAGAATGGCGATTCTCATGGAGAGGCAGCTCCAGGAACAGAATGAGGGGTTCCTGGGGTTATGCTTGGACTTGCAAGCCCTCACACAGGCACTGACTTCAGGTGGTCAGTCTCAGTATGGGAGCTGGATGAGAGACCCAGTATCCTAGCTAGGTGCCCATCCATCAATTGTGTGCAGGGAAGTCCACAGCGACCTCACATTGGCGCACAAGCTGCCTGTCGTCTCTGCAGGTTCCTCTCAGGGCACTCTGGATAACGGCAACAACTCCTCCGCCCCTCTGCCAGTGACCATGGCATCAGATGAGGCTGTGGCGACTGGGGAGATGCCAGCCGTGGAACTGGCCGCTTCCTCCCAGGCGGGGCCAGCACAGGCTCCACTGGCCAGAGGACGACCGCCAAGGTCATTAAGGCCAACAAGACAGCAGAGTCAGCAGGCTGTCTCGAATGCTGGTCCCAGCGAGGGGGAGCACCTAAATGCAGTACTTGCAAGCGTAAGTTAAAGGCACCATGAGCACATTCACCATCACTGTCCTCTTTACGTCCATGGAACTACTCACCACCCACACAGGCCAGGTATATTTATCATCTGGCCTGCCAGATGTCCTGCCTATACTTTCTCCATCTCTATTCATGCAGGACAAGCTGCCACTCAGCAAGAGGGAGAGGTCACAGACCGGTGGCAGAATGCCAAACTCAAGGTCCTCACGGACTTTGAAAACAGAGCCACCCAGCTGGCCGGCGAGGATCTGGACCAGTCCTGTGCTGATGGTGAGGTCGGCGGTGCTCTACCAAGTGAGGATCCAGCAGTGCAACATCTATCAGACAACCATGCTGTGAGTGATGTGTCCTGTTTCACAGGCCACTGCCACGCACTAATTATTTCCCCTTGCTTTTGCAAGCACATCTGCCAAACAGATGATGGAGTCCACGACCCAGGGCCTCCAATCAAGCCCTGAAGAAACCACTGAAGAGGAATCTGAAGGCACCCTCCCTGAAGTCCTGCCTCAGTGCTCACCCACACCCTCCACCAGTGCAGAGACACACACCTCAGTGGGACCTAGCTTTAGAATAACCCCTGGATCACAATTTGGTGAGTACATTGCACCATCTGATCCACAGCAGGCGGAGGCAGGGAATTTCCAGGTTTCTGGCACTCGAAGGACTGCTGGAGGCCAGAACTTTGCGGAGTCCAAAAGTCAGATGACGGGCCTCTGGACTCAGTCATGTCACAGTTGCTGGAGCTGCAAAGGCAGGATCGGGAACATCAGGAAGGGATGTCCGCTGCACTCCTCAGATTGCAAGGTACGATGGAGAAGTCCGTCCGCTTCACTCTGAGGTGATATCGCCTGCATGCAAACGCACTGAGATCAATGCTGGTAGGATGGCAGCCACCATGGAGACTTTGGACCAGGACTTCGCTCCTGCACTGCTGCACGGGCTGAACTCCATCGCTGATGCCATAATTGGCCTCCAACAGTGTGTACGCAAGATGGGTGCCGGGCAGCTCGATCCCACTCCAGCTACCCTGCTCCTCAAGGAGTCAGCACCCATGGGGAGGAGGATCACCAGGTGCACACTACAGGCCCATCAATCCACTTGACTCCGATAGTATCCGGCCAATCTGACTCCCCTCTTCCTGTGACCTCACCAGCTCCATCTCGACAGGCCAAGGAGGGTGCCACTGCCACACAGCAGGACCCTGAAAGCAGGCTGGGGCCCTCCAAGTCTCAACCCTCCAGAGGATGCCCGCCAAGGTCATCACAGACAAGGCGTCACAGTCAGCAGGCTGCCTCCACCTCCAATGTGGATGCCTGGGGAGCACCAGGACGTAGCGACAGGTTTAGGAAAGTTAAGGAGAGTTAACTCTTTTGGAGTCAACCAAATAAACTAAATTAACAAAATCAGGAACAAAGTAAACACAGCCCCTAACTTAGGGTAACTGCAAAACCAAAGACAAAGTTTAAAGGAAACTTACAAACATCAAATCAAAATGTGATTAAGAGGGTCGATAAAGCCCCCCAGTCCCCATGGTGCCCACCGGGCACGGAAAGTCAAGGAGAATTAGTTGCACAGCCTGGGCATGAGTGATAATCACTTGTACATACTGTTCACTATTGTCAATAAACTCCCAAGATTGACTTCCTGCCTATGGCTCCTTGTTGTGATGAGCAGTATTATTATCACTCAGATGTGAAACCTTTCTGCACAAGATAAAGGCAGGTGTCTCAGTCCAGGGCCTCTTCCCTGTGCTCTGTGCAGCCTTCAGACCACAGTGATGGTCCGGCCTCACACTCCCTGGAAACATTACTGATGCCTGCACCTTGGTGGTGCTTGTCATTGGTGCCAGAATGTAGTGGGCAGGCACCACAGAGTTTTCTCATTCACTCTGTGTGCTCTCAGCACCTTTAAGGAGGGGCTGGCTCCCATCTCTTTAGTGTCTGTGACCAGTGACGCTGTGCTCCTGAAGGGCTCAGGTGCTGAAGATGGACAAAGGATCAGATGCTTCTAAAATTTCAGGGCTGTGTCTCTATGATATGGCCCTGATCACAGAGCGCAAGTGATCTGCCCTCGGCCAGACAGGAGTCAGACATTCTCAGAGGCTATGTGAAGAAGATCTATGGAGTGTCCTCACTGCATGTCATCATTATCCTCCTGCAATCGAGCGATTATTAGGGCCTCCACTGCATCTCCACGACAGGAGCATTATCACAGAGGGTATTTGCGCTGCCATAAGCCAAACTGGAGTCAAACGTTCACAGATGCGGTGAGGATCTATGGGGTCAACTCACTGCATGTTGTCATCATCCTCCAGAAATCTAGCAGCTATGAGGGCCTCCCGAGCACACCTGCCTTTTCAAGCCAGTGCGAGGGCCTCATCTCTATCATCACTGCCTCCGAGGTCCTCCTCACCCTCATCCCCATTGGCGTTCTCCTCATCGGAGGAAACGTGCAGCTCCCCCATTTCCTCCTCAGCCAGTTCCTCTCCCCGCTGGAGCGCCAGGTTGTAAAGGGCGCAGCAGACAACAATGATGTGGGACACATTCTCCGGACTGTATTGCAGGGCTCTACCAGACTGGTCCAGGCACTGGAACCTCATCTTCAGCATCCCGATGGTTTGCTCCATCAAGTTGCGAGTTGCAGCATGAGCCTCGTTATACCTTCGCTCTGCTGCAGTCTGAGGCCACCACACAGGTATCATCAGCCACACCTCTGCGGGTAGCCCTTGTCCCGAGGAGCCATCCCTGCCGCTTCTGTGGCCCCTGGAAGATGTCAGCGACCTGTGACCGACTGAGGATGTAGGCATCATGCACGGTCCCTGGAAACCATGCGCACACCTGCAGGGTGCGTTTCTGGTGGTTGCACACCAGCTGCACATTCAGTGAATGGAACCCCTTGCGGTTGATGTTGTCCACCTTGTGTTGTGACGGAGATCTGAGCGCCACATGAGTGCAGTTGACCGCACCCTGAACCTGTGGGAAATCCGAGATCTGGGCAAATCCAGTCGGTCTTGCATACTTGCTGTCTTGGTCCCAGGCGAAATGCGCTAAGTTGTGTGTCCATCCGTGACCTCATGGATGCATTTGTGGGTGGAGGCTTATGAGATCCCACACAAGTCACCCGTGGAGTCCTAAAAGGAGCCCCTGGCATAGAAATTGAGCGCCGTGATCACTTATCGACCACTGGCAGTGGATGCCCTCCATGTCCCCATGGCGCCAAATCCTGCAGTAGCTGACAGATGTGACCGACGAGTTCCCTAGACGTGCGCAGTCTTCAGCGACACTGGTTCTTGGTCATCTGCAGGAATGAAAGGCGGCGTCTATGGACCCTGGGTGTTGCTCAGCGACGACCAGCGATGACACGCTGTGACTCTTGTGCGGCATGTGCAGGAGCCCCAGCCACCCCCTTTTCCAGAGGCTGTTGCTCCTCTCTCTGCACAGCCAGAAGCCTCAGTCACTCTCTCCTCCATCATCTTTGCGCTCTGAAGGCCATCAGGCATATAGCTAGTTCACCAGGCTACATGATCCTGATGTACTCCTCCTGCAGGATGAAAGAGAGAGAGACACGTGGTTGGCATGTGTGTACTAAGAACCTGTCCTGGTTAAGTGTGACGGCCCCTTAACACTTCCCAGAGAGTGCTGGCCACCACTTGGATGGCCAGAGATTAGTGTGCTGCGTGGCAGCCCTGTTAGTTTGAACCATGGGGGGAGACTGGTCCAAACTGGGATGATGACATTGTAAGGGGCTGTGAGCACCTCCACCAGTGACTGCTCCATGGCCAGCTATAGCAAGGAGATTGTACAATGCGTGCAGTCGTTCAACTGTTCTGCAGTCCACTAAAATGCTCATGAATTTGCAGTCTGTGCCGGAGGTGGGGGAGCTGGTGGGTAGTGGGGGAGCTCTGGAGCACTTGCTGGCATTTTGATGCCTCTGCGATGCTTGAGTGGGCAGATAAGCTAGGAGCTTGACCCCAATCATATCAATGTGGCTGTGCCTGAACTGTCTCAGTTGCAGAGTAATAGTCACTTTATGCAGATTCCCTGAATGCATGGCCACTTCCCTCGCCCACCTACCCCTCCACCCTGAATGCTTGTGCGCTATATTCAACAGCAAGGCTGCCCTTAACCGATCCCCCCACCCCCCCCCCCCCACCGCCTACCAGTTACCTCCACGGCAGGGCTGCCCTTGCCTCCAACCCCCGCCACCAGTCCCAACGGCAGAACTGCCCTTGCCCCCATACCCCCCACAACGCCTCTGAAGCTTGAAGTCCAACAGGCGGCCGTGGTGAGCGCCGAACAACGTTACTGTGTACTCACCTCCGAGTTCCCCTCGAAGTGCATTCCGCCAAGTGCATGCCTTTTATGTGCTATTGTGAAACATGTCGGCCTGCTTTCCCACCAATGCGGATAGACGATCCAGTGGTGGTGGTGGATGGGACGGGTGGACGATTCCGGTGGGCTGGCCTGATAACGATATGCTGATGTATTGCAATAAGGTTCCTGCCATCTGATGGCAGGAAACGCGGCCCACCATCTATGGGCTGAGCGGACAATCGCGAACTGGTTTCCCTCCGTCGTAAAACCGATCGCGCCATATTGTCCGCTCACGCCACCAATCACACCTGACCTGGCAGGCACGGAAAATTCCACCCTCAGTTAAAAATAAAGAGATGTCTCAACGGAAGATGTCCTGAATCAAATTATAGAAAACACGTGCTGATTTCTACAGGAATTCTAGGAACTCATCATTCTCTTCCAGTCCCTACGGCGCCATATTTTGTTACTGCTCATCATCTACAATTTGACATTTCTCTTTTTCCAAGGCTGTCTTGGTGTAATGTAAGGCTAACACTAACAGCCTGACAACTCTCTTCAGGATATACAGTATTGCAAAGCACCCTTGTTGCAGTCCAAACATCAGAACAATTGTTTCAGTTTGTCAAAAGTCTGCTCAACAGGGTTTCTGTCTCACATGTATTGTTGCAGACTTTTCTTTAAAAGGGGTCTTATTTTCCATATGTCAAGGATCTATGATGTGGTATTTTTAAAAGGGTCATGTAGCAGTGTCATGCCCAAT
Organism: Cetorhinus maximus; assembly: GCF_964194155.1. Lineage (NCBI taxonomy): Eukaryota > Metazoa > Chordata > Chondrichthyes > Lamniformes > Cetorhinidae > Cetorhinus > Cetorhinus maximus. Next base: position 43,321 of record NW_027597582.1, read on the forward strand.
TTCAGTATTGCAGTAAAACATCGCTTAAAAGTTACAATGAAAAAGAAAATAGCATATCTGTGTGACAGGAACAAAAGCAACTATAGATAAATCCTTGAAAGGTCTTAGTGAATATAATTGCATATTTTGACAAAAACAGTTAGAACCATGTAACAGAAACAAAATATATCTGCAATTGAATCATTAATGTATGTTTACAATCTGCAGAGGTACAAGCTAAGTAAGGCTCAGCTTTAGTGCTTAAGTATCATATTTCCTCAAAGCAGCAAATAAAATCCTCTGTAAAAGAAAATAACTGGCCACATGGGCCAGGTTTGCAAAAATAATTAATTGTATCTTGAGGTTACATCAAATCCACTTACAACAGAACGCTATCACTTGCTACAGGATGGACAAATACTAAGCTGTTTACTCAACATGCCCTCAATTAGAAAATAAATATGTGTACTTGATGAAAAATGTATATCTTATCAATGTGCCTACTAGATTGCCACTATAGAAATAGATTTCATTATGCATGGTGTTATGATCCCTGGTCAGACTCTGAGATCGGGTTAGGGACTAATAACGTTTTGTTTTAATTAGATAAGGTTGAGATTCAAGGCATCTGCTCTTGGAATAAAGCCACAAGATTCCATGGGTTTTGAACAAACAAGAAACAAACTTTACAAGTTCAGAAAGATGAAACAATTTACAATGTGTATTTTATACTTTAACATGCAGGGTAAGCATGAGGTACATGTGAATTAACAGACAAACCATGGCTGAACACACCACACTGCAGAGATGCAACCAAGACAAAGTCCATGGATTTTTAAAGAACCCACCCAGACATTAAACCCACTGTGAGTCAACAAATCTCACTGAAACTTCGTCTTTTTCACGAGGGTTTACAATCTCCACTTTTGAATGTCTCTCCTTGCAATTCTCTCCAAACATTGCTCCCGCTTGGATGCCTTTAACAATGGTGCACCTAACAGGGTTTCAGTTTCGCCTTCCGAGATTCCTTCTCCCTGGATTCCCAAGTCTGGACTTCAGCCTCTACTGACTGACACAATTTCAGCTCTTTGCTAGATAGCAAGCTTCACTGAGCTGGCACTGCCCCTGAGTTTCTCCGAACTCTTTCCTGGTTGCATCCAGCTATACATGATTTCCAGGACTTCCTCTGAGCCCTCTTTGATTACCAGGGCTTCCTCTGAGCTCTCTTTGATTACTAGGGCTTCGCTTGAGCTCTCTTTGATTACCAGGGCTTCCACTGAGCCCTCTTCTCAGCTCATCAGAGCTAACAGCCATACTTTGGCTGCGTGGGTCTTCTTCCCCCTGCTCTTGACTCCTGAAACTGACCCTTGAACTGTTCTGGTGACCTATCAAAACACTCCCAGCGGGTTTCACCCTTGTTGCTAGGCAGGAACCAATATGAAAAGCATTTGAACATCCTGTACCTTAAGGCTACAATCTCCACAGACTGCTAGTTTAGCACCCAGGGACACAAAGGTCAATGGTTTCATGACAATGGAAATCAGACAAATTTGTGCTTTAAATAAAGCTTCAAGTCTTATTGTTCCTTCACTGTTCTTGAACAGTGTTTCATGGCATTAAGTCAAACATCAGCAAGGAAACTTCCTGCTGATTACTGCCTACCGCCCTCCCTCAGCCGATGAATCGATACTCTCCCATGCTGAAAATCATCATCATAGCCTGCTGTCCCTCGATATGAGGATGACATCTGCTCAGGGTCACAAGTTTTTGCTGTGGGTCTTCATGTGACTGAGCAGGCCCATTTTCCAGCCACATATCTTTCGGCACATCTGATAGGATGTTTTACGACAGAATGGTGCTTATCGACCAAGGGGAGGGTAAAAAGAAAGTTGGAAGAAGTTTCAATTAGAAGAGAAAGAAAGTGCTTACTGGGCGTGAAGGAAACAAATTTTTCCAGATCAAAAAAAAATCTAAACTAACCAATTTAGCTTTTAAAAATGGTTATGAACAATGTAAATAAGAAACCTATGTTTATTCTCAGAAAAAGAATGTCTTTTGAATATTTATATTGTTGTCACAGTATTGATGAACAATTCTATGGATGTAACAATAAAAATCTCAGAGAACACACCTTGTTTCTTCCATTTCCTTTCCTGAATGCACTCTTCGCATAGTCTCACAGCTACGTGGTCCTTTCAAATCCATATTTCTCACTGTGTGGTAGTAGTTTGGATCTGTAGCATATGGGGCACTCTTCACTACCTGAGCACAAAATACCAGACTGCTTAGTACACAAGCAAAACACTGCAGATGCTGGAAATCTGAAATAAAGCAAGTAGTGCTGGAAATACTCAGGTCAGACAGCATCTGTGAAGAGTGAAACTGATGTTTTGTGGCGATGACTTTTCTTCAAAACTGCTGCCTGACCTGCTGAGTATTTCCAGCATTTTCTGTTTTTATATCAGATTATGTGGTATGGGTGCAGAGATTATTTCCCAGAGGGTAGCATTCATTTACTTTTTATGTCTGGCAGTCCAAATATCATTGGGAGATTGTAGAATTACACTGGAAAGTTGCATCAACGTAGCTTTAATAGAGTTCAGATCAGAATCATGAGCTTAAATTTCTCTTTTGTCTTTAAGGAAGCAGATTCGGGACATATTTTCAAACTTCTGTGTCCTTCATGGATGTGTCTCTAATCTTTTCCCAATCCAGTGGCTAGGGAGCCCACACCATATTCAGGAGGACAGGGAAGATTTTGGCTGCAGCACATTGCCACAGTGTTAAAGGGCCCACCCTGTTGTCCAGATATTTGATTTTTAAAATTTTTTAAAGAACGGATGATTCATTACCCTTTTAAATAAAACTTGGCAACACTTCGGCCAGTATCAAGTCCTGGGACACCAGTATGTCTGTTTGAAGTGCACGATTAAAAAGCAAAATTGAAAGTCTTGTGGGGAGTGGACCTAGGAGAATAGGGCCCAAAATTCCCATGGCCTGTTTCAGGTCAAGTGTCACCTTTTCATGGGAATCCTCCCAACAACTTGCAGCCTCCTGACCCATCTGTGGTCCCTTATGTATCAGTGAGTAATTCTTCCACAACCCAATGCTTTTCCCATCATCTCTGGTTCATTTCCTCACATTCCTCCATTAATGCCTTTAAGGGTAGATCTACTGCCTCTGTGTTCTTGTTGCATGCATGAAGCATATTTTTGGAAACTGCACATATCCAAGTAATAGATGGAAAACTGGAGGCTGGGTATACATCATTTCCCAGTAGATACTTCATTTGTGGCCCAAGAGAAAAGTCATAGAAACTTTACCCTTTAAAGCGCTATTAGTGGGTTTGCCAACTTTACTAACGTATAAGCCTATTCTCCAAAAATCACTGTGTCACAAATGGTTTGGAAATTGAATTTTCTACATAAGAAAGCTGAGTCACTAGAAATGAAATGAATTTTCAATGCACAATGTCTTTTGTTTTTTGTCTGATAATCACCAAGGAAACCACAATCAGAGATGCTGCTTGCAAGCAGTTCAATTTCTTCCACATCTAATTTATTTCAAAAGGCATTGAATCATTTGGTTGATATATCACCAAATCATGATAGTGAAAAACGTACATATTTGGGTAATGATTTTTGCTTTTATGAATGTCTCCATGTGCGCTTCCATATGAATTTTTAATATTAAACGCTGGGATAAAAACATAGAAATAAGGGGCATAATGTTACATCCCGTGGGCGGGCGGGCGTGTGCCCGACCCGATCAGGCGTAAAATTGTGCGAGAAGACGTCAGGCGAGTGCCCTGACGTCATCCTGTGCTTGCGCGATATTTCGCTGGGCAGGCACAAGCAAAAGTCGGAAACGTGCCTGCCGACAATTAAGAGGGCAATTAAGCCCATTAACAGCGCAATTGTCTCCGTTTCTCGTGGTCTGCCCAACCTTACGGTTGGTGGACAGGCAAATCGGTCAGGCGGATTTTGCATTTTTTATGAAACCTCATCCAAGGGCGGGATGAGGTTTCCGTTCTTAAATAAAATAAAAATAAAAATCTATGGACAGCATTTTTATCATCTATATATTCAGGTGCCTGATTGTGATGCTCGGACATGTTTTCCCTGATTTTCAAAACTTTACATCATGGTTTTCGGGTCTGCAGCTGCCTGAGGCAGCTCTCTGCCTTCAGGGAGCTTTCTCTCAGTGCTCACCCTCACCCGAGGAAACCTTCTCCCGCCCCCCTCTACCCCAGCAGCGCTGAGCTTTTCAGATGACCAATTAATTGGCCAGCCAGCGAGAAATCAAGGTCGGGGGCCGATCGCAGTTGGCGGTCCATTTCCCGACCGCTCCAGGGCCCACCAATCACGCCTGCCCGCCAAGCTGAAAATTCAGGTCAAGGTTCGTGAACAGAAAGTATGTGCTGTATATGATTTTGATATATAGGGACATGTATTGTACACATAAGAGGTTTGTGAGATCACTTTTATTCTATCTTCACTCCTTTGCTACCAGCAGTGGGTGCTTTGATGGAGATCATCATCGGAGAGCAGTCTCCTAGGATTTGATAATGATATTTAAATAAACTCAAGTTGTAGTGCATGATTTGAACTGCGTGATATCAGTTTTATTTTATTGCACATTACAGGGAAAAAGTAGATCCTCTTCATCATAGGGTAGGTATTCCAAGTCCTCTGTTGGACAGGATATTGGACTTGCAGCTCACAGTAGACCGAGTGCCTCACTCTGGGCAATGACCCAGAAAATTTACCCTTGTTTTTCCATTGCTATGTTGTTACTAACACGAGGCCAAACTTAAATACAACAATAACTCCACAATTTAACAAAGTAAAGGTGAACCTATTTTGGCAAATGGTAAACAAATTCATTTGAAAATAATAGAAATATTTTTGTTTACCAGTACCTCATTCCTTTCTGTTGCAGACCTTTGCTTTCTTTCTGTTTCTTTCTTTTCCTGCATTAACTTAGCTTGGTCCCTCCAATCCCTCAATACTTTCTGGTCTCTGTAAATAAGTGCAATTTTATTTACTGCTATTAATGATAAAATCAAGATAAAACAAAGGCTAATTCAGGTATGGTGATAAATAACATTTAACCAAAAACCCTGAACTCAGGCTATGATTTTAGGTCATAAACTACGTGCTTCAGCTTGACGTGGAATCAGATAGGGTGCTAATCTGAAGTACAATAGAAACTAGCTTGAAGTCTACCACCTGCAACAGAGCAGGACAGGTTGGGCGTGCAGGGTGTGGGCTCACTATCCGAGACCTTATCCCCCACCAGCAAAAATTGAGGGCACCAGGAATGGGGGCGGGAGTCCCAGTATTGGGTCACATCTGCCATTTTTAAATGGTTCTGGAGTCGGCCCAGCTCCATGAAAACCCAGGCTAAGTGGGCCTACAAATGATTTAAGGTGAAGATCTGAATACTGCAGGAACTTCCACTGAAACCAGCCAACACTTTTATACATCATATTTAGGTCACAAGAAATTGAGTATTGTTTCCTACATCTTCAGACAATTGAGTTCTGAAACTTTGAAAATCATAAGGCATTTACATTATCATTAATAAGTGTCTAAGATTACTGCACAGTTTTTTTTAAATGAAATAATTAAAACCTAGGAGTGAATTAAAACATCTGACTAAGAGGTGTTTATAACATTTTAAACTCTATTTAGTTCCTAATTGATATTTGTGCTAGCAGAAGCTAAGTTTGCACATTGCCTTCTTGATATATGGCAGAATCCACCACAGCATTTGAAAATCTTGTCCCACATCCAGTCATACTTGCCAGTTTCTGTTGTACTGAATCTAGTTGTTTTACATTGGGTGGTGGGTTCAGCAACAGTGGGAATTTGCATATATGCAAGATTTGTTTTTGCGCAGTTGCATCTAAGTTCCGAATCTTGTATTTGTATAGTTAGAACAGCTGCTTTTCAACCTGCCAGCAACCAGATCCTAAAGTGCTTATATTTAGCACTTTAAGTTATGAGCAAGGAAGTGCATCTTTCATGATGACAAGGTAAGTGACTAAACACAGTAGCAATGCCTAAGAACTTAAAAAAAACTTTTAAAGTTTTGAAACTGGAAAATTAGGGTGGTGGAATGGTGATGTAGGCATGATGGGAGAATGTAGAAATCACAACATGAGATAGAGGTGAAGTAGAAAGAGGAGAGAGAGGTGGTATGTGTGACAAACAGTGCACAGGAGTTATTGTATAAGATAAGGATGTGACATTACAGTGAGTTACTGTCTGCTCTCAGGTGGATGTAAAAGATCTAATGGCACTATCTGAAGAACAGCAGAGAAGCTTTCCTGGCGTCCTGGCCAATATTACCTCTCAATCAACATCAGTAAAACAGGCTGTCCGACCATTTGAATAATTGCTGTTTGTGGAATTTTGCTGTGCGCAATTGGCCAATTTTTCTACATAAAAGCAGTCACTACATTCCAAAAATACTCAATTGGCTGTGAAGCATTTTGGAACTTCCTGCGGCCATGAAAGGTTCTGTACAAAATAAGTTATTTCTCTTTTAAAACGTTTAAACTGGAGACATCAAGAATGTGTTGGTGCCTCTGCCACAAGTTAGGCTATACTGCCTCTGGCAGCACTCTGGCAACCGAATGAAGTTCCTTTCAAAACATAGCTATCTGTCTGAAAACTACCGAGTTTTGTGAAATTAAAACATAACATTCAAACTCAGAAAAATCTTGGCTTGGAATCTATACAACCAATGCTGAGAGAAAATGTCACCTTTATATATATATTTTGACTGGTAACTGAGGAATGTGTTAAAGTAAACTTTTAAATTTTAGAGCAGAATTTATCTTGCTACATAAAAGTTTAACGACTATGCTTTAAATTTTCCGCTTTCTCAATGGCAATTGAACAGTTGCAAATAAATAAGTGACTGTCACAAATGTATGAGCCCTATTTCTGTTAGAATCTGATCCTGACACACGTGGCTTGCTTGCAATGATGCAGGAGTACATAGCATTGAGGTCAATGTGAACAGAATTGGTGTGAATCCACCAGGTGCCCTCAACCCGCAGCCTGCCACTCCTGTTGACATCTGTCCAGTTTGATAGGCAGGAGGTTGGGGTGGGAAAGTGCACAATCAGAAAATCCGGACAACTGAAAGACATTTTGCATTACCAAGTATTACACTGTTGCTGTATCTCTGGTAAACTGTGGGAAGGTTGTTGAAATTGAAAGGTGCCCCAATAATTAAAATCTTCAAATTACTTTCATAATGTTCATAAGTTATCAAAAAAAAGCCCTGAAACCATAAAGTAAAAAGATGCTTTCATGAGTTGCATTCAAACCAATTACCTCCACTTCCTAATGCAATAAAACTGCAGAATCATAAAATTTGTGTCCTTTTTAATGATGCATATAAATGCAAGATAGGTCCCTCCTCTTTCAACTCTCCTTATTTAAACAAATTTCTAAAACCAAACAAACAACTAAAATTATTTTTCTATGGTATAGATGTGTGATATTACATTCATACCACGGACAAATAATTTTAGTTTTTTGTTTGGTTTTAGAAATTTGTTGGAAGAGGAGGGACCTATCTTGCATTTATATGCATCGTTAAAAAGAACACATAAATGCTATGTTGCAATACTAGATTCTAGATTTTGCATTAAGAATAACAATGAGGCTATCAGCATTCACCATTATTATGCAGTAAATCTCACAGCAATTTCAGATATCCATACACGTGCAGCTAAATGCGGAAATCTGGAAGATGTAGTGCAAATTACCTTGCTCTTTCACACGCTGCGTTATAAAAATATCTCCGATAGACAAAGCATTGAAATCAATGCAAGGATATGAAGTTGGTGTACTTACCCACTCGTTTTCTACTAAACACACCAGAAAAAAAAAGTTAAGGCTGGTGCATTCAGAAGGAAACAAAATTTTAAGAGTGTGATACCACTTAAGTACTGATAAATAACTTCTCTGGCCCTGAAAATTTAATTTCACAATTTCGGATTCTCATTGCTTAATAATGTAATCATTTGGTTGCAGATTTAAAAAAAAACTTTCTGGCCAGAATTTTCCATGTCTGCCAGCGTCGGGTGTGTTCATTGGTGTGAGCGGACAATTACAATCGGTTTCACAACGACGTGAAACCAGTTTGCGATCATCCACTCAGCCTGCCGATGGTAGGCCGTGTTTCCCGCCTTCAGACGTCAGAAACCTCATTGTTAATACATCTGCACATCATTATTAGGCCAGCCTGCTAGAATCGTCCGCACTGCTGGTTCGTCTGCTCATCCCACCGATGTGTTTCTTAACAGTACATAAATGACATGCACCTAACAGGCTGCATTTCGCTCAGGACCTTGAGGTTCATTTTCCTACCTTGCTTCAGTCAGCGCTCTCAGTCATCAGCGCCAGGCTTCATAGACCGCACCACATCACTTTTAGGGGGGCTGGTGGCAGGTCTCTACCTACCAGGTCAGCCATATGTGGGTGGTTTGCCAATGGCTGCAGGGTTAGGGCTTGCTTGGCGAAGGGGGAGAAGTGGCCTCAGGTAACGGAAGAGGCTGCAGGACGAGGGCTCTACTGGGCAAGGAGGGTAACCCAGGGTGTGTGTGGGGGCACATGTTGATCTGTGCAAGTGGCCTCAAGATGGTGAGGGCTGAGGAGGCAGTATCTAGAGGAAATGAGACCAGATGGACATGTGAGGGCATGTGTGTGAGAATGGGTGGTGATGTCCCTCGAGCTGGCAGTGAGTGAGATGCCAGTGAATGTGTGATGGGCTTGAGTGTATGAGTTTAGACTGTTGAGACGGTTGCCATACCCTGGCTGCACGGGTGAGATCATTCATTCTCTATCTGCATTGGATGGCCAATCTCTTCTGCGCAGCATTGGCACTGACCACCACAGCCACCGCCTCCCAGGCCAGGCTGACCACGCCACTGCCCATCCTGTGACCAGAGCGGGGGTAGAGGACACCGTGGCAGGCCTCCACGGTGTCCAAAAGGCATTCCAGCGACTAAACCTGGGGGCTGCAGTCTTTATGACTTTCATGGACATCTTCTCTGCAGTAGACCTGGGCTGGAAGCACTGAGATGTGTGCATGCAGCTGGACTTTAAATATGGCGCCCGGCATGATGAAGCAGCGAGGTGATGGCGTGGCGGGCGAATGAGAGCCCGCCCACCATCGAAATGGCATGTTTCCCGGGAATGCATAACTAATGCGGGAGGTTTGGGATGATACGGTGTGGAAACCTGCCATTCTGGCTGGCAGATAAAACGTTGTTTTACCCGCCTGATACCGCACTTAGTGCAAATCTGGGACGATTCCGTCCTCTGTCTCATTTCTCTCTCTCAACTCTATCCTTCTTTTCCTCAGTTTATTTTTCTTTCTGCATACAATTTTATATTAAATTAAATATTCTAACTTATACTTCTTAGTTCAGATTCCGGGCGGAAATTTCCTTGCCCACTGGCATCGGGCGTATTCAGCAGCGTGAGTGGACAAGGCCAAAAATCAGCTTCACGACATCGTGAAGGCAGTTTGCGATCGTCCGCTCAGCCCGTCAATGATGGGCCACATTTCCCACCATCGGATGTCGGGAACCTCATTGTAATACATCTACATATCATTATGGGGCCTGCCCACCCACCAGAATCAACACCCCCCCCCCACCCTCCCTGCTGGATCATCTGCTCATCACGCCGACATGCTTCACACCAGTGTATATAGGGTGTGCACTTGGCGGGCTGCACTTTGGGGGTAACTTGGAGGTGAGTGCATAGTAACATTGCGCAGTGCTCGTGAGAGTCACCTGTTGGACTGTTGAGATGACTTGGGGGTTCGGGCGGGGGCGGGTGCAAGGGCTACCCTGCAGTTTAGACGCATGGGGGGGAGGGGGCAAGGGTTGCCCTGTGATTGGAGGTAGTGCACAAGCACGTGTGGGGTGGGGAGAAAAGAAGCGGCCACGTATTAGGGAAACCTTGTATGAAGTGACCATTCCTCTGCAGCTGAGACCGTTCAGATGCAGCCACATTGACATGCATGGAGTCGGGTCTCTAGCTTATCTGCCCATCTGCCATCAGCAATGCAGTGGCATGAAAGTCCTCACATTGCATTTATGAGCGTTTGACTCCAGTCTGGCGTATGGCAGCGCACATACCCTCTATGTTAATGCTCCTGTCATGCAGACACAGTGGAGGCCCTGATAGTTGCTCGATTTCAGGAGAATGATGACATGCAGTGAGGACACTCCATAGATCTTCACATAGCCCCTGAGAATGCCTGACTCCTGTCTGGCTGAGTGCAGCCCACTTGTGCTCTGTGATCAAGGTTATATCATGAGGGCGCAGCCATGAAACTTCAAAAGCACCTGATCCTTTGTCTGCCTTCAGCACCTGACCCCTTCAGGAGCACGGTGTTATTGGTCACAGATGCCAATGAGATGGGGGGCCAGCCCCACCGTAAAGGTGCTGACAGCACACAGAGAGAATGACGGAACTCTGTGGCGCCTGCCTACGACATTCTGGCAGCAATGACAAGCACCATCAATGTGCAGGCATCACTAATGTGTCCAGTGAGTGTGAGGCTGGACCATCACTTCGGTCTGGAGGCTACACAAAGCACAGGGAATAGGCCCAGGAATGAGTCACATGCCTTTATCTTGTGCAGAAAGGTTTCACACCTGAGTGACATGAACACAGCTCATCAGAACAAGGAGCCATAGACAGGGAGGCATTGTTGAGAGTTTAATTATAATAGTGAACATTATGTACAAGTGCCAATGCCCAGGCTGTGCAACTGCACCTTCTTAACCTTCCTAACCCTGCTGCTACGTCTTGGTGCTCCCTGGATATCCATTGCAGAGCTGGAGGCAGCCTGCTGACTCCTACACCCTGTCTGTGATGACCAGAGGGTGTCCTCTGGAGGGCTGAGACCTGGAGGGCCCTGGCCTGCTTTCGGGGTCCTGCTGTGTGGAAGTGGCACCCTCCTTGATGTGTGGAGCTGGAGCTGCTGGGGTCACAGGAAGAGGAGATTCGGATGGGCTGGACACTCCTGGAGACACCCGGGTGGAAGGCCCCGGGGTCTGCACCTGCTGATCCTCCTCCCTACGGGCACCCAAGGGCCCCTGGCTGACCGCTTGAGGAGATGGGGAAGCTGGAGTGAGATTAAGCTGCCCTCCCAGCCCCTCTCGCGTACACACTGTTGGAGGCCAACTATGGCATCAGTGATGGAGTCCAGCGTGCGCAGCAGTGCAGGGGCGATGTCCTGGACCAAAGTCTGCATGGCGGCCGCCATCCTACCAGGCTGGCTTGCTTGTGCTGTGAAAGCACCTCTTTTGAGAAGGACTTCAGCACTATTTTTCTTGTTGACGCCGAACAAAAGTTTGGCTAACCTGGATCGGACACTGGGGAATTTTGACTAATCACAAGCATTGTTATAAAGCTTTTGCTATTTTGCCGGCAAGAATGGTTGACAACTTCGACACAAGCGGAGTAATGGATCATCTGAGTTTGACTCACCGAGATTTCACTGCATCATAAAGCAAAGAAGCTGGACATTCAGTCCATTAAACCAGAGTGCTGCATGATGTTACATCCACACAAATCATAGAATTCAATGCAACTTTTGAAGAAAATGTCAAGTCTTGAAATGTGTTGTAGCAGTTAAATAAACTACTGCTCAGTAATAACTGCTGAATTTGATTTCTAAGCCATATATTTGTGAATCAAATGAGCCAAATACTTAAATTTTCATGACAACATATGAAGGATGGGAACTAGTTAGAAAATAAATTCTAGTTAGAAAGAAAATAGATTTATGTCTATTTGAACTGGCTAATTAACCATATATGATTAAATTCAAGAATGTCATCACAGAATTAGAATCAGAATCACAGAATTTTAATGGCACAGAAGGAGGCCATTTGGCCCATCATGTCTGCACCAGCTCTCCAAATGAGCATTATGACCTAATGCCATTGGCTTGCCTTTTCTCCGTACCCCTGCACATTGTTTTTATTCAAATGATCATCAAATGCCCTCCTGAACGCCTCGATTAAACCTGCCTCCACCACACTTCCAAGCAGTGCATTCCAGATCCGAACCACTTGCTGTGTGAAAAAGTTTTTTCTCATCTCATATTTCCTTTTATTATAAATTGGTCACAACTAAAAATTATTTTAATTCAAAGTTTTGATGCATTTTGAAAGCATAAGCAAAATTTAAGAATCTACTGGATAAATATGACAACTTCACTAAAAATGTGAACTTTGTCAAGGCTGGTGAGCTACAAATAGTTGGCCCTCAACGTAGCACTTAGCCTTTAGTGAAAATAGTTTAATTAGACTGTTAAGTAGACATTGTTCGAGCGGCACACACACAATTTCACCAACAAGACAGCAGAAAAATACTGTACTCACTTCATCCTCTGTTCAATAAATGCTTGCTTTTTTTTGTGCTCTTTCAGTGCAGCTAATCTAAGTTCATAGTTTTTCTTTGTTTGAATAGAAATGTCATATGCGGTCAACTCAGGAAATAATGCATTTAGATTAGCAGTCTTCTCTCTGAAACACAAAATATAAGACTAGATGTTTACATCAGAAAACTAAATGCCTATGTTCACTTTAAAATTTAGTTGCTGTGCGTGACTCAGTTTTTTTAGTGCATGGTCCTTTTAAATTTATTTGCATAGCTGCACACGTGTTATTTATCCCAGAACAAGTCCTGCGCAATACCTTTCAATCTGCTGTGAGGCTGCACACCAGCACAATTTAGCAGGAACATTATTATATACCCTCCCTGAAGAAAGCGTCATAGGAACATGAGTAGGCGATTTAGCTTCTCAAGCCATTCAACTGGATCGTTTTTGAACTGTATCTTAATTCAATTTACCTACCTTGGTTTCATATCCTTTAATCAATGTCAGCTTTGAAATTTTCTATTGACCTAGCTCAACAGCTTTTTGGAGGAGTTAGTTTCCAGACTTCCAATACCATTTGTGTGAAGTGCTTGCTGGCAACATTCCTGAATGGTCAGCTCTAATTTTAAAGTTGTGCTTCATTGTTCTAGACTTCCCCAACAGAGGAAATAGTTTCTCTCTATTTCCCCTATGAAATCCTTTCATCATCATGAACATCTCAATTATATCACCCCAAAATCGTTTATACTTAAGGAAATACAAGGCTGGTCTATGCAACTTGTTATCATGATTTAACTTTTTATGTCCCGGTATCATTCTGGTGAATCTGTTCCTCCAAGGCTTATCTATTGTTTTTAAAGTGCAGCGCCTCAAACTGAAAAACATCAGAATATACTCCTTCTGGGCAAATACAATTGAAACCGGATAAAATGATCACAAAAAGAATATGGTGATTACATTTGATGGTGTATATTTATCATTTCTAGATTACTGAAAAGGCAATAAATTTATAATTTAATGTCCATATTGCAGCAGCATGTGACCACACTGGGCTGGAACTATGACGGGAATATTTTCCTGTGAAGAGCCAAATTGGCTAAATCAGATGTTTACAGAAGGAAAAAATATTACACTTTTAGGCATAGTACACTCAGTGGAAGGGGAGGAGAATGAACAAAATTCCTATACTTGTTGGACCAATTGATTTGTCTTTGAGGCAGTTGATAATCTGCTAATGGGTCACTTATTGAACCATCAGGTCCTGCAGCCTGGCTATCCTGACTGAGTGTGAATTGCTCCTGAAAATATGTTCATATTCTTTTGGTGAAAACCTACTGTAGATGAGCAAGTGGGATAATAGTTGTACAAAATTTCAAGGTGTGTAGATGTGGTGAATACTTGGGTGATACTGGAAATAGTAAAAAAAAGATTAACTGAAAAGTTGTGAAATCGTGACTATGTGAAAAGTAAGCAGTGAATGATATATAGCAAGTTAAGGAACTTGTAAATTTAGATTTTTAAGTTCTTTCCTTTTAATCATCTATCTATCCCATGTCACAATATTCCTCACACCCTTTTCTCTTTGAAAACATACCCAACAACAAAAGTGATTTATATTCCCCATGTTAATGCTGTTCCTTGGTAACTAATGCACGGGCTTATTAGAGTCATTAAGGCACAGAAGCAGTCTGCTTGGTCAAGTCCATGCAGACTCTCTGTATAGCATCCCATTCCTCCACTCTATTCCCACATATCTGCAAGTTTATTTTCCTCAAGTACCCACTCAATTTCCTTTTGAAATCATCAATTGTTTCTGCTTCCACCACCCTTTATGGGCAGAGTGTTCCAGGACAATACCATTCACTGTGTAAAAAAATTCTCCCTCACATCCTCCTGCATCTCTTGCTCGAAACCTTAAATCTACGTTCCCTAGTCATTGTACAATCAGCTAATGTGTACAGCTTATCTTTGTCTATTTTATCTAAACATGTCATAATCTTGTATACCTCTATTAAATCTTTCCCTAATATCCTTTGCTTCAAGGAGAACAACCCAGTGTTTCTAACCTAACCTTATGGATAACATTCCTCATCCCTGGAGCCATTTGCTGGTAAATCTCCTCTGCAACTTCTCAAGGGTGCTCATATCCTTGCCAAAGTATGGTACCCAGAACTGGGTGCAATGCTCTAATTGTGGCCTTTATAAAGGTTCAGCATAATTTCCCAGCTTTTGTACTCAAAACCTCTTTCTATTTATGAAGTCCAAGATCTCATATACTCTGTTAACCATTCTCTCAACATGTCCTACCACTTTCAAAGATCTATGCACCTGAATCCCCAGGTCTCTGTGCCCCTGCAACTGTTCGGTTAAATCCATATTGCTCCACCTTATCCCTTCTGCCAAAATGCATCACCTCAAACTTCTCTGTATTAAATTCCTTCTACCACTGTTATCCCTATTATAAAAAAAAGTTTGTTTTGCTTCCCTTCTTATTCCTTTCTAAATATCAGCTTGACTCTATGGTTACATTCTTGCCTGACTCAGAAGGCTATGGGTTCAAGTCTGATTCCATGATTTGACAATATAATTTAAACTGATGCTGCAGTGCACTTTTGAGGGAGTGCAGCATTGTCAGAGGTCTTTTGGATGATACTTAAAAAATCAAGGTCCGAACCATCTTGTGAAAAAAATACTAAAAGTGACAGAAGGTGTGTCTTAAGATGAGGAAAATTTGAGTAACGCCTTTTGGGTATGAAAACCATAATATCGAGGTCATGCTATAGCTATATGAAACCCTGCTTAGACTGCACCATGCACTGAGCACTGTGTTCAGTTCTAGGGCTGGCCTTGGAGGGACTGCAGCTTAGATTTACTAGAATGATACCTGGACTCCAAAGGTTAAGTTACGAGGTGAGATTACACAAACTAGGGTTGTATTCCCTGGAATTTAGAGGATTAAGGGGCGATTTTCAAGATATTAAGGGAAACAAGGTAGATAGGGAGAAACTATTTCTGTTGGTTAGGTAGTCCAGCACTAGGGGAGATGGTGGCACGATGGTAATGGTAATGTCACTGGACTAATAATCCAGTGGCCCAGACTAATGCTCTGGGGACATGAGTTCAAATCCCACCATGCCAGCAATGGCCACATACCATGAGAGAATAAAGAGGGAAAAAAAGCTTAAAAATTAAAGCTAGGCCTTTTAGAGTGAAGTTAGGAAAAACTTCCACACAAATGATGGCAGAAAGTTGGAATTGTCTTCTGTAGATGGCAGCTGATGCCGGGTAAATTGATAATTTTTAATCTCAGATTGATAGATTTCTGTGAGCAAAGGTATTAAAGGATAGGGGGCAAGGGTGGGTAGATGAAGTTAAGTCACAGATTGGCCATGATTTCAATAAATGGTAGAATGGTCTCGAGGGGCTAAATGACCTACTCCGGTTCCTATGCCCCTAATATAATGTAGGCAGCAGAAAAATCGCATGTCTGTCCAACATCCCCACAGTTACTACATTACTAATATCAAATCCCCACATCAAAATGGCTTGAAGAGAAATTGTTGCTTGATTACTTTCTGTGGCAAAAAACTTTGCTAATGATTCCAGCTGTGTTTGGAGAATGTTGAGAATGGAGAAGAAATACTTTTTAAAAATTTTAAATTTGGTTTTGTTGTTTAATTGGCAACGTTAGCCACACTGCCATCCTTGCACTTGCTCCAAACCCCAACACTCTTTCTGGAGGGTTACATGCCATTGGGTCCATTATAGAGTCAGAGGTCTTCAGCATAGAAAATGGCCCTTTGGCCCATCGAGTCTGCGCTGGTCAAATAAGCACTTAACTATTCTAATCCCATTTTCCAGCACTAGCCTTCCTGCTCACTGTTTCATTTTTAAGCAGCTATTTTCATTGAATAATTTATTCATTGAATATTTTTGTGGCTGAGTTACATTCTTGATTGACAAGGGAGTCAAAGGGTATAGAGGGTAGACAGGAAAGTCGAGTTGAGGCCACAATCACATCAGCCATGGGCTTATCAAATGCTGGAGCAGACACAAGGGGCCAAATGTCCTACTCCTGCCCCTCGTTCATGTGTATTTTCTGCAGGCTGGTCAGTCAGTCTTCCCACCCTCCTCTTTAAAGCGAGATCCTAAATTTTAATTGAATTTAAATACATAAAAAGTTATGCTTTGAGGATTATTTTCTTCTATTTGCCATTGGCAGGAATATTTCATAATATCAGAAGTCTTAAGAATTTCTAGTTATATATTATATATTAAAATCTATGGAAGGGCCTCAATTTCAAATAGCCTATTTCAAAATGCATTGAAAACTTCCACTTCTGCTGGTTAAATGAAAACTAATGTTCAACGCACTAGCATTTGCCTGCAATACCTTATATGCCTGTAGCTGACACCATGGGTGGGAATTTTCATTGTTCCATGTCACATAATATTAACTGCTAAAACATAGCTACCAAATTATATTGAATGCTAAAAGTGGTTTGGTTTCCATGAAATATCTGTCTAGCTATGAATATTACTTTGCATCAGCCTAAAACTTTGAAATTGCCCTCTAGTTGGCAGTAGCCCTTGAAGTACAATGGCAGTTAGGCAATCAATTTAAATGAAAGGTATTTTAAGAAAAAAATTCTCAGCTACGAGCGACATTAATATGATAGAAATTCAGCTGGAAAGTAAATCAAACTGCTAATATCCTTAAATTCTAAGTGAGTTCTTTTAGCTGCATTTTATTCCATAATTAAAAAACTATAACATTGGCTCAGATTTTGTTGTGAATAGCGAAGGAACAGCTTTTGTCAATCATCTCGCATACTGTAACCCACTGAGCTCAAACATGTTTGTCAGCTGAGATTTCTATCATTTGGTATTTTTGAATTTGGCACCCCTACAGGGGATCTGTCGTGTCTGTGAGCAGGACAAGCAACATGAAAGCTGTTCAACCAATCAGATTGAAGAGCCTTCAATGAGCCAGCAAAGCAGGCAGTAAAAACTTGGAACTATAAAGTACCTTTCAATCATTGTACAGGAAACAACAGAACAATTGGGGCATATACCAATTGAGGGAAAATACATAAAACAGCAAAATAGAAAGATGACAAAAAAGTTATTTTTTAAAAATTCTGCAACATTAATCTTCTGCTGAGGGGATGAGACTCCACACTTGTCAAATTAATTTTTCAAGATCAGATAGGATGTTCAGCTGGAATTGTCATTTGTTCCGCTGTTAAAACTTAGCTACTCTTGATTGGACAAGCCCTAAAATGTTTTCAGCCATTTTTCGAGTGAGGGTAGTGGGTAATTAACCTAAGTTCATGCCATGCCAGCAATTGCTGCAGATTCAATCAGCAAAAGCTGCAATAGCGCAGCCTGTGGAGGGGTAGGGTATTACTGGCAGCAACTTCCAGATTTCTGCACCGGACCACGCATCTGCAGACACCAGAAGCTTCTTTCAGTTTTGCCCAGGAATAACAGCGAGCACTAACAACCTTGCAGTTATTAGTACAGCAAAATCCAGGCCATGTGGTTTAAGGCCTCAAGTTTGCATATTAAGTTTGTATTGTCAATTTGTAAGCTGTCATTAGATTAATGGCTTTCAAGATGGTTCTTGGGCGGTCAGCACCCCAGGGTGGTCCTCACTATGCACCTCTATCCTTAGCCACTTTCTT
This sequence comes from Cetorhinus maximus, assembly GCF_964194155.1. Taxonomy (NCBI): domain Eukaryota; kingdom Metazoa; phylum Chordata; class Chondrichthyes; order Lamniformes; family Cetorhinidae; genus Cetorhinus; species Cetorhinus maximus. Next base: position 61,419 of record NW_027597582.1, read on the forward strand.
CTCTTCCACAGTTTAGGTTCACCTCAAATGGTGGGTGCATTTCAGCACATTTCTCCACATTTCCCTCCAGATTGTCCACTCATTTGTGAACAAGACTCTTTCAGACATGAGCTCATTGTGGATGACTGCAACAATAGCATAGCTTTGATGGAAATCTAGCTGAGGGTGATGACTCCTTATGAAGCCTACTTGTTAGCTATACCTTTGACCACTTGCCTAGGCCAGACCACTGAGGTGGTGGTATGCCTTTTATCACCAAATCACATCTTGGTCTGTCTCCTTACTCCTTTGGCACCATCTCTTCCTTTCAGCATCTCACCTTGTTCCGCTAGTCTCTCATTCTCTACCACTGATCCAAGTACCACTGAATAATTTCTCACCAAGATATCTTTGCTGCTTTCTACTCTCAGTCTCTTCAATTGGTGATTTCCCATCCTCTGCGATTTCTACTTCAACCTCAATTCATCATGCTCTCTCTCTCTTCTCAGCTTACTGCCATCCTATCCTCCCTTATTCTATCCCCCCATATAAACTTCTTAACCAATATTTATGGCCACCCCTTTGACCATGCCATCTCAGGCACCTTCACTATTCACAGAGCATTAATCACAGATAAGGCCTTCTCTAATTACTTCCATGAATCACTCTCCACTCACATCCCCTTTCCCCTCACCCGCCAAACTCTACTTCCTCCTGTGTTTGTCTCTGGGAAAAAAAAAACTGCCCCAATTCACTTACAGCTGCATTATCAAAATCTCAACGGTCTAGCCTTTGGCCCTCCATTCACGACAACATTTCTGCAGCTACCAATCTACTCGACTTCACTCTCACCTCCAACTTCAATGCCCTGGTTCCCATTAAAAAACATTACAGCTCATGGACATCCCTACCACTAAGGTCGAGGCCATTGACCAGCTGCCTCTGCTGCTTCCCTCCTTTCTCCTGGCTCACCATGAAACTTCCTTTAAGACTCCCCCTGCTCTAGTTGCAGATTTTTATCTCTCTCTAGTTTCTCTCCTAACTTCCCTGATGCCCTCTCTGGGCTCATCTTGTCCCCGACACCCACCTCCTGCTTCCTTGACCCTATTCCCACTAAAGTGCTGACCACCTAACTTCCCTTCCTGGCTGTCCTGTTAGCTGATATTGTTAACGGTTCACTCTCCTCAGATACTGTCCTCCAGATATTTAGGTGGGTGGGCCTGCACTCTCCTGGTTCCGTTGTTATCTATCCAGTCATAACCAAAGAATCATCTGCAGTGGTTTCTCTTCTCACTCCAATATCTCTGGTGTCTGTCAAGAAACTATCTTTATTTCTTATCTACATGCTGTTCCTCGGCAACAGGATCCAGAAACGTAGGCCAGAGTTATCCAGGCCTGCCGCGGCGGGTTCAGCCAGCCATTCAAATATCCGTTGACTTTGGCGGGACCGGAAGATTCCACCAGCGGGAGGGACAGGAAAATTCCAGCCATGGTGTCAGTTCCCATATGCGTGTAGCTGGTGTCCCCACAACATGCAGCTCTCTCCCAACCCTCTACTGTCTCTAAATTGCAAGGTTGCTTAACTGACATTCAGTACTTAATGTGCAGGAATTTGCTACAACAATATATTCTGCAGCCATTGTCTTTGGTCCCACCACTAGCTCCATTCTCTAGCTACCAGCTTTATCCTTCTCCCTGGTAACTGTCTGATGCTGAACCAAACTGTTCACAACCTTGGTGGCACATCTAGCCCATGGATAAGCTTCAGACCAATTATGTGTGCTATTACTAAGACTGCTTATTCCAACTCTAGTATCACCCGACTCCACTCCTCCCTTAGCTCATTAGCTGCTGAAATCCTCATCCATGCCTTTATAACCTCTAGCCTTAACTGTTACAGGGAGGCAGTGGCATCGTGGTAATATCATTGAACTAGTAATCCAGAAGCCCAAGCTAATGTCCTTGGGATAGGGTCTCAAATCCTACCAGGGCAGCTTGTGGAATTTAAAATTCAATCAACAAAAAATCTGGAATTGAAGGCTAGTTTCTGTAATGGTGATCAGGAAACTATCATCGACTGTTGTAAAAACCCAGCCAAGTTCATTAATGCCCTTTAGGGAAGGTCTGTTCTCCTGATAGTCTGGCCTACAAGTGACTCCAGACCCACAGCAATGTGGTTGACTCTTAACTGCCCTCTAAAACAGTTCAAGGGCATTTAGAGATGGGCAATAATGCTGGCCTTGCCAGTGGTGCCCATATCCCATGAAAGAATTAAAAAATGTATTCCAATACACTCCTTGATAGCCTCCTACATTCTGCCCTCTGTAACATTATCATCCAAAAATTTTGCTGCACCTCCCAAATCCACAACTGCTACCATCTAGAAGGACAAGAGCAGCAGGCACATGGGAACACCACCACCTGCAAGTTACCCTCCAGGCCACTCAGCATCTTGATTTGGAAATATATCGCCGTTCCTTCACTGTCGCTGGGTCAAAATTTTGGAACTCCCTCCCTACCAGCACTGTGGGTGTACCTACACCACAGGGACTGCAGCGGTTCAAGAAGGCAGCTCACCACCACCTTCTGAAGGGCAATTAGGGATGGGCAATAAATGCTGACCTAGCCAGCGATACCCACATCCCATGAGTGAAGAAAAAAATAATATCCAAACTCACTTCAAGTCCTATCCAGTCATCACCTCTGTGCTCACTGAAGTAAACTGGTTCCTGGTTAAGCAATACCTTGATTTAAGATTGTTTTCAAAAACTTCTGCTGTTTCGTCCCACCTCATCTCTTTAATCTCCTTCAGCGTGATAACGCCCCCAAGATATCTGCACTCCTTCAATTCTGACCTCTCTTCAGGGTCCCTAATTTTAATAATTCCAGCATTGGCAGCCACGCATTTAGCTGCCTTGAGCTCAGGAATTCTCGCCCTAAAGCTCTCTTACCTCGTTTACCTCTTCTAAGGTATTAATCTTAAAAACTACCTCTTTGACCTATCCCAGGCCCCAATATCTCCTCGAGTGCCACAGTTTTCTGTTTGATAACATTCCTAAGAAGCGCCTTGGAATGTTTCACTTTAATAAAGGGACTATATAAATAATTTGCTGTTGTTATTAAAGAACAATTCTATGCTTAGCTCGGTGAGCAGGAGATTGAGCACAAGCCACCAATTACTGGGTTGATACCCACCAGGGCGCTTGATGAGAGTGAAGTGGCAACTTCCCGCATTGCATCCATTTGGGCCTCCTGATAGGGGGTTTATGAGTCAGGCCAACAACCCATCTGTATAAAAAGGGATCTTACTTACAGAAACAATCCAGAGCACAATATGCTGCCTGTAAAAGCAGTGGAAGAAATTGGTTGACTCATATGTCACTGTGCATGGAACAGAAAGAATACCATTGCATGCTGTCACACTGGGTCTAGTTGTTCAGCGAAGTATGTAATTCACAGTTATATTCATATTTTCGTTTACCTAGGAATATTAGATATAGTCGACAGGAACCCTGCACCCCAGACTTTCTTAGATTGGGAAGAATCTTCCTTTTTCTCTTCTTGCATTAGTTTCTGTTTCAGTATTTTGAATCGTCGCCGCTCTTTCTCATCAGAGAAACTTAAACTTGATTCTGTTCGTACATCCAGTTGTAGTTTTTCAATTAATGGCATTTCTAAAAAAAAAATCCAAGGACAGGTCACTAAAATGTAACACCATTTGGTATGATGTATGAAGTCAAAGGGTGTGGATAATAAACAAGTGTAGATCCTAAAATTTTGGGTACTGAAGGAAAACAGCATATGGAAATTATATGGAATATAATTATATGGAATCTAAATATGAAATAGTATTATGGAAATTGATGGACACACTATCATCACAAAAGCATTTCAGAGATCAAGTTTACTACTTAAAATAACACATAGCCAACAGCCATGCTCATTTACAAAGAATGTGTCTAAAATGTAAATATATGTACGTACATACTAATACAAAACTGCATTGTTTACTCAATAAACCATTACTTTCAGTCTTGACTGAGCTTTATAAACCATAATAAACAGAGCCAAGCTGTTTCTCAGTAGATAAGAGGAGAAAATTTGGGTTGAAATTTACTGAGTCATGCTTACAAATCTTGTAGCGCCCAGTTACAAAGCAGAGTTTCACCTGGCGACCTGCATTATAGTTTTATTCAATATCGTTTTAAGACTCCAATTAAAGACAGAGAATCATAGAGATTTATGGCACAGAAGGCGGCCATTGGGTCCATTACACTCCACAGCACAGCAGGCCATTCGGCCCATCATGTTCACGCCAGTCAACAAAAATCTGACCAGGCTAATCCCATTTTCCAGTGCTTGGCCCATAGCCCTGGAGGCTATGGCAACGCAAGTGAATATCTAAATACTTCTTAAATGTTACAAGAGTTTCTGACTCAACCACCCTTTCAGGCAGTGAGTTCCAGATTCCCACTACCCTCTGGTTGAAAAAATTTCTCCTCAACTCCCCTCTCAGCCTTCTAATTCTTACCTTAAGTCTATGGCCCCTGATAATTGGCCCCTCTACTAATGAAAAAAGTGCCTTCCTATCCACTCTATCTATGTCCTTCAATCTTATACACCTCTATCAGGTCCCCTCTCAACCTTCACTGCTCCAAGGGAAACAACCCCAGCCTATCCAATCTTTCCTCATAGCTCTGACCCTCCAGCCCAGGTAGCATCTTGAAAAATCTCCTCTGCACCCTCTCCAGTGCAATCACATCCTTCCTATAACGTGGTGACCAGAACTGCATGCAGTACTCTAGTTGTGGCCTAACCAGCATTTTAGACAGTTCCAGCATAACCTCCCTGCTCTTGTATTCTATGCCTCGGCTAATAATGGCAAGTATGCCATATGCCTTCTTAACCACCTTACCTACCTGCCTGGCTACCTTCAGGGATCTGTGAATATGTAAACCAAGGTCCCTCTGATCTTCAGTACTTTCCAGGGTCCTACCATTCATAGTGTTATCCCTTGCCTTGTTAGCCCTCCCCAAGTGCATTACCTCACACTTTTTCGGGTTGAATTCCATTTGCCACTGCTCTGCCCACCTGACCAGTCCATTGATATCCTCCTGCAGTTTACGGCTACCCTCCTCACTATTTACCACCCTGCCAATTTTCGTGGAATCCGCAAACTTCTTGATCATACCCGCTACATTTAAGTCCAAATCATTTAGGTACACCACAACCAGCGAGGGCCCCAGCACCGAACCCTGTGGAACCCCACTGGAAACAGACTTCCAGTCACAGAAACATCCCTCTACCATCATCCTCTGCTTCCTGCCTCTCAGCCAATTTTGGATCCAATGTGCCATGTTGCCTTGGATCCCATGGGCTCTTACATTCTTGACCAGTCTGCCATGAGGGACCTTATTAAAAGCCTTGCTAAAGTCCATTTGGACCACATCAAGTGCATTACCCTCATCAACACTCCTGGTTACCTCCTCAAAAAATTCGATCAAATTTGTCAAACACGACCTTCCCTTAACAAATCCATGCTGACTATCCCTGATTAATCCGTGTCTCTCCAGGTGCAGATATATTCTGTCCTTCAGAATTCTTTCTAGTAACTTCCTCACCACCGACTGGCCTGTAATTTCCTGGTCTATCCCTTCCTTGCTTTTTTAATAATGGGACAATGTTAGCTGTCCTCCAGTCCTCCGGCATCTCACCTGTGGCCAGAGGGGATTTGAAAATTACTGCCAGGGCCCCTGATATCTCTTCCTTTGCCCCCCTCAGCAGTGGGATACACCTCATCCGGTCCTGCGGATTTATCCGTTGTTAAGGCCGCTAAACCTGCTCGTACCTCCTCTCTCTCTATGTTAATTTCCTCTAATATTTCACAGTCCTCCACCCTGATGTCTATATTTGCATCGTCCATTTCCATTGTGAAGACCGACGCAAAGCATTCATTGAGGACTATACCCACGTCTTCCGGGTCCACACACAGATTATCTCTATGGTCGTTAATTGGCCCTATTCTTTCTCTAGTTATTCTCTTGCTCTTTATATATTTAAAAAACCCCTTTGGGTTTTCCTTCATTCTACCCACCAATGCTTTCTCATGCACTTTCTTAGCCTTCCTAACTTCCTTTTTAAGTTGCCCCCTGCACTTTTTATACTCCCCTAGGGACTCTGCAGTATTGAGCCCTCGGTATCTGCCATAAGCTTCTCTTTTTTCCTTAATCCTAACATTAATGTCCCTTGAAATCCAAGGTTCTCTGGGCTCGGTTCCCCACCCCTCCCTTGTCTTTACAGGAACACATTTGCCTTGTACTCTTGTTATTTCCTCCTTGAATGCCTCCCACTGCTCTGACACAATTTTATCTGCAAGTAGCTGCTCCCAGTCCACTTGAGCCAAAATGTATCTCATCTTAGTAAAATTAGCTTTTCCCCAGTTTAGAACTTTTATTCCTGGCCCAATCTTACCCTTTTCCATAACTATCCTAAATCTGAGTTATGGTCACTATCTCCAAAATGCTTCCCGACTGATACGCCTTCCATCTGCCCAGGCTCATTTCCGAATATTAGATCCAGAACTGTCCCCTCCCTTGTTGGGCATTCTACGTACTGGCTAATAAAGTTCTTCTGGATGCAACATAAGAATTTTGCTCCCTCCCTACCTTGCACACTAAAACTATCTCAGTTAATATTTGGGTCGTTAAAATCCCCTACTGTTACTGCCCTATTATTCTTACACTTCTCTGAAATTTGATTACATATTTGATCCTCTATCTCTCCCTGACTGTTTGGGGGCCTATAGTACACACATATCAGCATGTTTGCCCCTTTTGTGTTTTTTTACTTCTACCTATATGGTTTAATTTGATATCATCCAAGATATCATCTCTCCTCACTGCTATCATTGATTCCTTGATCAATATTGCAAACCCACCCCCCCCTTTTCTATCCCCCTCTCTATGTTGTCTGAAAACCCTATAACCAGGAATGTTGAGCTGCCAATCTTGCCCTTTTAGCCAAGTCTCGGTCATAACTATGATATCATACTCCCACATGCCTATCTGTGCCCTCAGCTCGTCTGTCTTATTCCTCAGAATCCTTGCATTAAAATACATTCTATTTAGCCTTGCTAAACTCACTTCTTTCTTATCTAGCCCATGTTTCCTCTGCCTTCCAGACTCACTTACTAGCGTTTTAACTTCTAATTCCATCTCAGCTTCTCTCCCCTCTGAGCTACTTTTCAGGATCCCATTCCCCTGACAATTTAGTTTAAATCCACCCCAACAGCATTAGCAAACCTCCCCGCGAGGATGTTGGTCCCGTTTCTATTCAGATGTAACCCGTCCAACTTGTACAGGTCCCACCTCCCCCAGAAACAGTCCCAATATCCCAGGAATCTAAAGCCCTCCCTCCTGCACCATCTCTCCAGCCACGCATTCATCTGCTTTATCCTTCTGCTCCTATACTCGCTACTGCATGGCACCAGGAGTAATCCGGAAATTACTACCTTTAAAGTCCTGCCTTTCAATTTTGTACCTAACTCCCTAAAGTCTGCTTGCAGGACCTCATTTCTCTTTCTTCCTATGTCATTGGTCCCAACATGGGCCATGACCTTTGGCTGTTCACCCTCCCCCTTCAGAATGCCCTGCAGCCCTTCCGTGACATCCTTGACCCTGGCACCCGGGAGGCAACATACCATATTGGAGTCACGTCTACGGCCGCAGAAGTGCCAGTCTATGCCCCTTACTAACAAATCCCTTTCCATGCTTCTTCCTCCTGCCCTGAACATCTGGACTTCTGGACTACCCACAGTGCCATGGCCTGGGCCCTGGTTAGCCTCCACAGAGGAACCGTCGCTCTCACCGTTTTGCAAGGCCGATAAATGGTTTGCAAGCGAGATGCACTCGGGGGATTCCCTCACTACCTGCCTGGCCCCCTTCTGTCTGGTAGTCACCCATTCCCTCTCTGCTTGCACTTCCTTAAACTGTGGGGTGACCACTGAAACATGCTATCCACAAACCTCTCAGCCTCGTGAATGCACCGTAGTGCCCCCAGCTGCCGCTCGAGCTCCAAAACCCAGAGCTCGAGTTGTTCCAGTCGGAGGCACCTCCTGCACACATGGTCATCCAGACCGCCAGGAGCGTCTAGGATTTCCCACATAGCGCAGGATGTGCAACTCATGGGACTGAGCTCCCCAGACACATCTTAACTAAATAGAATATAGATCCTTGCTTTTATTTTACCCTTACTCCTGTTTGAGTATTTTTTTTTTTTGTAAAAATATACTTTATTCATAAAAAATCTTCAATCACATTCAAAACCATTTCAAAAACAACATTACAAGGGTACAATCCAGGTTAAACTTTTACAAAATGTATCACCAGGTGCATCAGTACAAACAATATTACAATCATTTACAGCCTTTCATTTTGATCTGTACAGCCCGAGGGGCTCTAAACAGTTCCCAGTCTCTCGGTGCGCTGTGGTAGAAAGGTCTTAGACAGCGACCCTTCCCCATTGCGCCTTTGCGGCAGCTGACCCAAGCTTTAGTGCGTCCCTCAGCACGTAGTCCTGGACTTTGGATTGTGCCAGTCCGCAACAATCGGTCGGGGACAACTCTTTGTGCTGGAAGACCAACAAGTTTCGGGCAGACCAAAGCGCCTCTTTCACCGAGTTGATGATCCTCCAGCTGCAGTCGATGTTTGTCTCGGTGTGTGTCCCTGGGAACAGCCCGTAGAGCACAGAGTCCTGTGTCACAGAACTGCTCGGGATGAACCTCGACAGCAACCACTGCATCTATCTCCAGACTTTCTTTGCAAAGGCACAATCCGCAAGGAGGTGAACAACGGTCTCTTCCCCACCACAGCCACCTCGAGGGCAACGTGCAGAGGGGGTGAGACTCCTGGCGTGTAGGAGTATAGACAAGATGCTAGATCCTCTAGATAGACAAGATCCTCTAGGTGCTGCTGACTGCCTGTTGCAGGGTCCTTCTCTCGCACTCTCCTCTAGGTGCTGCTGACTGCCTGTCCCAGGGTCCTCCTCTTGCACTCTCCTCAAGGTGCTACTGACTGCCTGTCCCAGGGTCCTCCTTTTGCACACTCCTCAAGGTGCTACTGACTGCCTGTTCCAGGGTCCTTCTCTCACACTGTCCTCTAGGTGCTGCTGGCTTACTATCCCAGGGTCCTCCAGTCACATTCGCCTCAAAACAGCTCCTTTTCAACCAACACATTGTGTCTGGGTTGGCTGAAAAAGAGCAATCCAACCTAATCCAACTTTCTAGCTCTGGGTCCATAGCCTTGCAAGTTACAGCACTCCAAATGCATAACCAAGTGCTTTCCAAATATAATGAGGGTTTCTGCTTCTACCATACTGTCAGACATTGAGTTCCAGACCCCACCACCCTCTGGGGCAAAATTCTCCTCATCTCCCCTCTAATCCTCTACTAATTACTTTAAATCTATGCCTCCTGATTCATGGCCTCTCTGCTAAGGGGAATTGGCCCTTCTGGCCCAGTCCATTTAGGCTCCTTACAATTTCATACACACCAATTAAATCCACCAAACCTTCCTCTGCTCCAAAGAAAACAATCCCAGCCTATCTATTTCTTTTCTCAGTTAAAATTATCCATTCCTGGCAGCATCCTCATAAATCTCTAGTACAATCATATCCTTCCTGCAATGCGGTGACCTGAACAGTATGCAGTACTCTGGCTATAACTAGTGTTTTGTATAGGTTGAATAAAGCCTCCCTGTTGTTATATTCTATGTCTCTTCTAATAAAAAAATATTTCCTGTGTGCCTTCTTAGCCACCTTACATACCTATCCTGCTGCCTTCAAGGACTTCAGGGTCCCTTTGCTCCTCTATACTTTTCTGTATCCTATCACTTATTGTTGCATTGTCTGCTTTCCCGTTCCTAAGTGCAGTACTTCACACTTCTCTGGACTGAATTCCATTTTCCACATTTCTGCCCACCTAATTACTCCATTGATATTTTCCTGCCGTCTACAGCTTTCTTCTTTTACAATAAGCCACATGGTCAATTTTTGTAATAGGTGCACATTTTTTTTAAGTCATGCCCTCTAAATTTAAGTCTAAACCTTTGATGTTTGCCACCAGAAGTAAGGAACCTACATGTTATGCAATCTGCAACATCTACCTCAACCTCGATATCACTTTCATGGTAACTTGGTGATTCAAAGCTGACCACTAGTTGGTTTCCATCCAAAGCACAGCATTACTTGTAATGCCATGTATATTTTTAGATAAAAGCAAGATACTGTGGATGCTGGAAATCTGAAACAAAAACAGAAAATGCTGGAAAAACTCAGCAGGTCTGACAGCATCTGTGGAGAGAGAAACAGAGTTGACGTTTCAAGTCCGTATGACTCTTCTTCAGAGCTGACCTAATAGAAAATAGTCGATGGTTTTCAATGAACAACAACTTCAATGGCTCTAATATCTGCTTGTGAATAGTAGATTAAAGCCAGTTAATTGTATTAAAAATGGGTAGGCCACAAAAAAACAGCTCCATCAAAAGGCTAGAAGAAGCCGCCACTGGGTGAGGAGGAGATTTAGATTGTGTTATAGCAGGGCAAACAGCGTTGAAATCTGAAGAAAAGAAGAGGAACGATCTTAGCCACTTTTCATCCACGCCACTAGATGGAGCATCTCTCCCTGGTTGAATCGCGATTCCTATGGGTTCATCAAAGACAGTTGATGGCAACCTTGGAGACTTCTGAGATTCTCACCATCCTCCGCAATCTGACAAAGATGATATGACAATGGGAATATTTGGTAGGTGGCTTCAAACACAAAAATGTTGTCTGACTTCATACCTGATTTGGCGCAGCACTAATTTTTTATAATGGTTATACTATCTGTTTGGTTTAATTGCATTATAATTTTAAAAGAGTCAAGATTCAACTGTGTTCCTGTAAGGAATTTTCATTAATATGACAAATATGCATAGATGAACCAATTTTCAGCAGAGTTTGCAGATAAAACCAATTATTTTCCTCCTTTTTGTCTCTGACGATCGGAGCGCTGTGTTTCTAAGATTTTTGCGGTTATTGACTTCTGCTGCAGACATCCTCCAAACTGAAATAGTTGGATTATCAGAGTTTCCCCAGCTGACAGCAAAGCTGTGGAAAAGAATAAAGCTCCTGCACTGACACAGTACCAATTAAAGACTTGCAAAGAAGAGAGATTCAAATTGGGCAAGAAAATTGAATGGATAGGTAAAATACAGTGATAATTATTCCACCCAAGCAAAATCATTGACAGTAGTTTGAGCAGCTGTTGAGTTATTGTAGTTCACAGTATAAATTCTCAAATTTGTAAAACAAAATACAAGCTTATGACAGGATGTCCACCCCAGTGTACAAGAGTAATGACATAAATTTGTAAACATAGGTATGGTTCAGTGTTGGGACCACAACTTTTCACTTTATACATTAATGATCTAGATGAAGGAACTGAGGGCATCCTGGCTAAGTTTGCAGATGATACAAAGATAGGTGGAGGGGCAGGTAGTATTGAGGAGGCGGGGAGGCTGCAGAAGGATTTGGACAGGTTAGGAGAATGGGCAACGAAGTGGCAGATGGAATACAACGTGGGGAAGTGTGAGGTCATGCACTTTGGTAGGAAGAATAGAGGCATAGACTATTTTCTAAATGGGGAGAGAGTTCAGAAATCTGGAGTGCAAAGGGACTTGGGAGTCCTAGTCCAGGATTCTCTTAAGGTTAACTTGCAGGTTGACGCGGTAGTTAGGAAGGCAAATGCAATGTTGGCATTTATTTCGAGAGGACTAGAATATAAAAGCAGGGATGTGCTGCTGAGGCTTTATAAGGCTCTGGTCAGACCACATTTAGAATATTGTGAGCAATTTTGGGCCCTGTATCTCAGGAAGGATGTGCTGGCCCTGGAGAGGGTCCAGAGGAGGTTCACGAGAATGATCCCAGGAATGAAAGGCTTAACATATGAGGAACGTTTGAGGACTCTGGGTTATACTTAATGGAGTTTAGAAGGGTGAGGGGGGATCTGATTGAAACTTACAGAATACTGAAAGGCCTGGATAGAGTGGACGTGGGGAAGATGTTTCCATTAGTAGGAGAGACTAGGACCCGAGGGCACAGCCTCAGAGTAAAGGGAAGACCTTTTAGAACAGAGATGAGGAGAAACTTCTTTAGCCAGAAAGTGGTGAATCTATGGAATTCATTGCCACAGAAGGCTGTGGAGGCCAGGTCATTGAGTGTATTTAAGACCGAGATAGATAGGTTCTTGATTGGTAAGGGGATCAAAGGTTACGGGGAGAAGGCGGGAGAATGGGGTTGAGAAACTTATCAGCCATGATTGAATGGCAGAGCAGACTTGATGGGCCGAATGGCCTAATTTCTGCTCCTATGTTTTATGGTCTTATGATCTTATGGTCCTCATGAGAAATTTAAATATTGCACAAGATCGTTTTCTTTGTATTGCACATAAATTAGGCATTACTTATGCTAAAATCTCCTTGTTTCTCTCAGCAATTAAATCTTCACACCGCTAAGCAACTCTCAAAAAATTCCGCGAAAAATATTAGTGCTCAAAGCTTATGTAATTCTGCTTTTGAGAGTTGCAATTTTACTTTTAATTTAAAAAAAAGATTCAAGTTAGATGTGCTACTGTATACCTATGTTTTGAAAAATTTTGCCATAAATTATGTTCACCTTTCAGCA